>NW_004797598.1:81599-107116 GCF_000002075.1 Aplysia californica
ATTATTATTATTATTATTATTATTATTATTATTATTATTATTATTATTATTATAACAATAATAATAATAATATTGATGATGATAATAATAATCATGGTTCGTTTGATCTTTTTGAGTCTGATACCGGGTATACTCTCTTTGTCTCATCAGACATTAGTTACAAGGTCTCTACTTAATAGGTCTAATCCAAAGCATAGGTTAGTTATTTAATATAGCATGCACAGTTTACACACTGCGGCCAACCCGCGTAATTGTTTGGTTGGCTACAAACTTGACTGACACATGAAAGTTCTGGGTTCGAAATCAAGTGGTAGACCGATACATTTCTTGTTCTTTCGGGAGAACTTTCCCTCTCTGCCCCCTGTCGTATCACACGACCATGTTCGTTGTCCGCTTTTGAGTTGACGACCAATAAATAATTAAGCATAACTGGGCTTTACGTTTATAAGAAAAACAAACAAAGACAAAGGCAAATGCAAATTATTTTTAAAAAAGCACATTGCAATTGGCAATATACAGGTACCTATATCGGTGTTCGACGCTTCGAAGTCTAGAACAGCTCCTCCTAGCTCTTCAAGCCACACAAGAAAAGCGATTGTAAACTCATCCAGCATGTTTGTGCTGTGGAACTCGAGCTCGGCGTAGTTGGCAACGTTCCTATCGAACAGGAAGGCGTAGGTGCCAAGCAAAGGCGGCCCGGGCGCGAGTGCTGGGCACGTGCCCTTCTTGGGAGTCTTGGCGTCATTGTTGTTCTTTAAATCATACGCCATTGTGAGGTGGTTGAAAGGCCAATAATAGAGCGCAGCACCGCTGGTCTTCTCTGTCGAGGGGAAAAAAAAAAGAAAGGAGGAAAGAAAAGAGAAAGAGTTAGTGGGGCTCCAAGTATATGATATTATAATATAATATTATAAAAGTCTGTTTCCAATACGATGCAACCAGGTAATGTAGGTGGAGAATCTTGATCTGTCTATATAACAGCAGTAACACAACAACACAACACAACTCAAAACAAAATAAAACAAAACAAATTAAAATAAAACATAGCAGTACAGCATAACTCTTTTCGGTTCAAATATGAACTCAGTTCTGTTGTTATGGGTGTAAGACATGGATAGAACGCATCTCAGACTTGCATAAAGAGGATCTAGGTTTTCTTGAGAAAGTTACTGAGGATCAGATGGACAGTCAAAGTCACCAACGAAAAAGTATTAAGGAAAACAAGACAAACCCCAGTCAGAGATGAGGTAGGAAGAAGGCGGTGGCGATGGATTGGACAGACTCTCAGGTAGTCAGGCAGCTACACAAAAAAGAAAGTGTTAGAATGGAATAAACAGGGTTAAAGATCAAGAGGACGACCGCATGGAACCTGGAGAAGAATTACAGAAATTGATGTCCAGAAAAGTGGGAAGACACGAAATAACATCAAGAGCTATATAACCCAGAAAAGTGAAAGGTGGAACGTGTTTGTCCGTGGCCTATACCCTGATGCAGAGCGCGTTTGTTTAGTTTTAGTAAGAGTTGTATGGCACTTGCAACGCAATAAGCAGGCGCGGTTCGTCCATAGAGCACGGTCGTGCAGTGCCGCTAAAAGTTGTGTATTGTTCTTTTACGTAAAGCTCCCACAATAATAAAATAAAAGATGCCAGAACCAAACACTAGTCAAATATTATATCAAAACAAGGCCCTTGTGGTGCCGTAACTGTCATTTCTGTGTCTCTAGCGCCGTAAAACAAACCCCACGCACTTTAAATAAACGTAATAGGAGATTCAACAGTAAGAACCTGACCTATAAATCGCTCTTTGGGACAACCCAAGCGATGACGACACCCGTAGCGAGTTTGGCGGTACATTAATATTAATAAGTCGGCACATCTCAAATGTGCTCCTGCCGAATAGTGCCGAAACATAGCCCACAGTAGGCAGTCTAAAAATAAACGCCATAGACTGTACACTATTCAATGCCAAAATTATGGGATCCCCGGAGCAATTCAGCAGAGTGCTCAAGCTAATTCTGATTAGTTGATTGACTTTCCACTAGGCTATTTTAAGTGACTCTGTTTGACCGTGAACCTGAGAGAGGTGAACGTGACAAACTCAAGTCACCGTCCTGTGAGTTGTGTCTTTAAATGGTTTTGCTCCTTCTTTCCTACAAAACATCTATCGTCCTTATCTCCTCCCCCCCCCCTTCTTTTTTATGTTTGTTACTCTCTTGTAACACCTCTAATCTTCTGGCGCTCATATGACCTTATGCAGTTGCGAGCGCCGTAAAATCTCTACTAGAAAAAAAATGGTTTCGTTGTAGAGTGGTGAAAGTTATGTCCGGGTACTTGAGTGTTCAGTTGTACAGCAAGATGAACGAGATTGATGTGTAGCTTATAAACATATTATTTAGCTCTAGAAATCAAAGCGACAAGTAAAAGGAATGGAAATAAAAGCACGAGGTCCTCCTTCACCAACCCAAATTTCCTAAAATTATACTCCATCCCATTTACTATGCCCTTGGCTATATTCAGCTTGTGATAGCTTAATTAATTGTGCACGCCCACTTTTTAACTCCACGAGCTGCCCTTGGCAATAAGGTCATATAAGCGCCGAAGATTAGAGGTGTTACAAGAGAGTAACAAACATAAAAAAGGAGGAGAGGAGGGCCATAGTTGTTTGATGGGAAAGAAGGAGCAAACCACTCTAGAGCACCCGCCAACCACCCACTGCAGAGTGAGAAAGGCAATGATGATGACGATAACACAACACAGCACAGCACAGCACAGCACAGCACAGCACAGCACAGCACAACACAGCACAACACAACACAACACAACACAACACAACACAGCACAGCACAACACAACACAGCACAGCACAGCACAGCACAGCACAACACAGCACAACACAACACAACACAGCACAACATAACACAGCACAACACAGCACAGCACAGCACAGCACAACACAGCACAACACAACACAACACAACACAACACAGCACAACACAATACAACACAGCACAACACAACACAGCACAACACAACACAGCACAACACAACATAACACAGCACAACACAACACAACACAGCACAACACAACACAACACAACACAGCACAACACAACACAACACAACACAACACAACACAGCACAACACAGCACAACACAACACAACACAGCACAACACAACACAGCACAACACAACACAGCACAACACAACACAACACAGCACAACACAACACAACACAACACAAAACGCGGCACCGTCAACGAAGACGACGAGAATGAAGACTAGGGCAGAGATCACAGCAATAGTAACTTCAAAGGAGAGAATAATAACGACAACAAGGACAACAATGAACAATGACAACAAAAAATAAAAACAACAACAATAACAACAACAACAGCAACAGCAACAGCAACAACAACGGTAAGATAATAGTAATGAAAGTTGTTTTTTTTTTTTTTTTTTTTTTTTTTTTAAACAACAAACTACAATGAGTAACAGCAATGGAAATAACAACAACGACAAAATAAACTACAGCGAAGAAGAAGAAGAAGAAGAAGAAGAAGAAGAAGAAGAAGAAGAAGAAGAAGAAGAAGAAGAAGAAGAAGAAGAAGAAGAAGAAGAAGAAGAAGAAGAAGAAGAAGAAGAAGAAGAAGAAGAACAACAACAACAACAACAACAACAACAACAACAACAACAACAACAACAACAACAATAACACCATCACCAATAATAACAACAACAACATCATCCTAAAAAAACAATAACAACAACAACAACAGTATACAATCTTGGACTCCCAAACAACGCATTGATCAACATTTAATTTCAGTTCGCAGTACACATAGAAGACTCACCGAAGAAAAGGAGCCATCCAAAGGCACAGAAGATCAGAGATCTTTGCCACTGGCCCATGCTGAGAGCTTAGGATGAAGTTTGACCACACTCGGTTGCCTTTTTCTTGTCACACAACGAGTCTTGGCTTTGAATGGACAGCTTTCTGTGAAGTCCAACCTATCTGCACGGCCTCCCTCCTGCGAGAACTAAAAGTTTTTTTTATTTATTAATAAAACACGAAGACTTTATATAGCCCCCCCCCCCCCCCAAACCTCCCCCATCTTCTTTTCCCTTTTGGAATTAAAAATTAAAAAAAGAAGAAGCCTCAACACCCCCCCCCCCCTTTTAGGGATTCAAAAGAAGGAGGGAAAAGTGGAAAAAGGCCCCCAAAACTCATTCATTCATTCATTCATTCATTCATTCATTCATTCATTCATTCATTCATTCATTCATTCATTCATTCATTCATTTATTTATTTATTTATTTATTTATTTATTTATTTATTTATTTTACCCAAGCCGTTTTTCCTACCCCGATAAAAGTGTTAACGTATAATAATGCTTTTTTTTTTTTAGAGACGCAGCTTGAGATTATAATTTGGTTTCTTCGTATTACAATGACGGATTTTTTTTTTAAGCAAGAGAGAAACATATGCTAAATGCGTAGAATGTTCTCCGGACGAAATTTTTGTCTGAGTCGATTCATTATGCGAGATTGGAACAAATTGAATAAATATTTCGCTACTTAATAATTACAAAGCTCTACCTGCTCAATAGATCTACCTAATTTCTAGAAATCTGACGTTTAAAAAAAATTGAGTATCACATCATGTCAAGCTTTTACAAATGCATGTCTTTCACTTTTGGACATTTTGATAACGACTCCAAATAATGTTTACCATTTTGTTAGAGAAGATATAATATTTTGATTCTGACCTCGTGGTCTTAATATCTCAAAACGGCCAAAAATGTCAGATAGAACTTTATAATCCTAAAGTAGCGTTTTATTCTGTATCCAGTGTTAACCATTTATTTAATCTTCTTGAGTCGTAACTTTTCTGCCTGAAGATACCACTACCTCCATCCAAGTATGCAAGGTTCAGTTTCACAGCGTCAGCGTTTCAAGTATATAATATCCGTTTGCCCTCGACTTACATTTATTTCATTCTAATGAACCGCAATGCCAATGGGGTCTATTTCAATTTGCTTTTTCCACTCAGTAAGTTCTATTCAACGTGACTATGATGTTCAGCATACAATAATACCTACAAAGTTGTTTCAATCCACAGATTCTACACTTGCCTTCAAGACGCCATTGTTTTCAGTCTTCAGTTCCTCACAGGTCACGTGGTACAGTGTCCGTTCTATAAGTGAAGAATTCTATGTTTCAATCACAACGCGAGCGAGGAGGAGCGACGAACAGCATAGTAAAAAACTTGACATTGTGCTACCTTAGAATTACAAAGTTCCATGTGACGTTTCTCAGTTTCTCGCCGTTTTGAGTTACTAAGACCATGAGGTCAGAAGCCACGAGTATTCTATGTCCTCTGTTAAAACCGTAAGATTATTCGAAAACGCTATCAAGATATTCAAAGAACTGCATTTGAACAAAAACTTGGCATGTTCTGTTCTATCTGCTCCATCAAAATCGTACAATTATTCGAAGTCGTCATCAAGATATTCCAAGAATTGCATTCGAAAAAGTTTGGCACGTTCTGAAATTCAACTTTTTTTTAACGTCAAATTGGATACTAGGAAAACAGAACTTAGTAATTCTAAGCTAAGGTAGCGGTTGTTATCAGTCGTGTGGACCTCACCAGAGAGTTTATCTCACTTCTGTTAAAACGACGCTGCTGTCACTGCCATAGGCGTGATAGAAGTGAGAAAAGTCGCCTTGAACCTCCCTCTGTCTACTTCTTGGCAAAAAGCAATGACGTTCATTTTGGAAAGGCGGGGAAGGGGTTGGGAGATGTTTCTCTCTCTCTCTCTCTCTCTCTCTCTCTCTCTCTCTCTCTCTCTCTCTCTCTCTCTCTCTCTCTCTCTCTCTCTCTCTCTCTCTCTCTCTCTCTCTCTGTGCATGTTTGTGTATGTTGTGTATGTGTGTGTGTGTGTGTGTGTGTGTGTGTGTGTGTGTGTGTGTGTACGAGTGCGAGAGCGAATGTGTGAGTGTGTGTACGCGGGCACGCGCGCGTGTGTTAGTGGGCGGGGTCGATCGAGCGCTGAAAAAAAGACAACTCAACTTTTGTCTAATGCATTTTGTTTTCGTTCCTGGATGAATTTGTCGAGTTCGCTTTGTTCTTTGATCCATTGTTCGTTGTCTCACATCATCATTCATTTAGACGATGATAATACACAAATCCAATCACATTCAAGCTGACCTCAGGTCTCAGCTGTCAGAATAAATGTCGTTCACTTTTTGTTCACAAGCACACACGTTGTTCTCATGAAAGCATACTTTTTAAAAATAAAATTGCCCCCCCCTCCTCCCCCACCCCCATCCCCAATCCAGTACAACAATAGCAGCGTCAACCATTAATAGTAATAATAATACCATTTGTGTATCGTGGAGAAATCAGGCGCTCGTCAAAACAATGAAATCAAAGAAACCAACATTTTTTCCCGCCCGTTGTACAATTATTATAGTTGATTTTTGTTTGTTTGTTTGTTTGTTTGTTTGTTTTGGGTTCAAACTAAAACCATGACGTCAGAAACCAAATGTTTTATCTGCTCTGCCAAACTCATACGATTATTCAGAGCCAGGAACAAAATATTCAAAGAATTCTACTAGAAAAAGCTTGACTTTTCGAGAAACTCATTTTTTAACGTCACATTTATCAAAACTGGGTACTGAACAGACAGCACTCTGCAATTCTAGAGTTGCAACTAGGCGACCTCCACGTCACTCAATCGCAATTATAAATATATACATCAAGATAAATGGATTATAGGCCTATTTATTAAATCAACAACAAGGCAAATGGACAGGACTTAAAGATTATATCAATAACTCCAGACGCCCCTCAGAAAACTGACGAGCCCCTGATTTCACCGTGTCGTGTCACACATTTCCGATGAAGGCTAATTCTGGAAAATGCATTAAACTAATGCGTTATGTAGTCGGTGTAATCAAGTTCATTTTCACGCCTCCCTCCCCCCCATTGTCTCTTTCCATTTGAATTATTTCTTTTCATTACTAATTTCTATTTCCTCTTTTTATATTATATTATTATAGGCTGGCACTGTCTCTTCCTTATTAATTTTTTTTCTCCGTTTTTCTGTCCAAAACGTTGGTGACATTTTAATTTCATTTAAAGCAGATTGTCATAATCTAGGATCTAGTCTCGGTGCGTGAATATCGATTACATTTATTAGATTTTCCTCCACGTTCAGCTTTGCATTCATGATTTGTATCTAATTATCGTAAGTATGTTTCAAGTTTCAAGCCCAGATCTGGTGAACACTTTCGTGATGTCAGTTAATTGCGCGTCCTGCTGCAGTGTTCTCGAATGCTTTTCTTTTTTCCTTCTAATCTCTGGACCATTTTAAATGACAAAATTAAACTCAGATAGGATTTACTAATTTCTTCTAGATTTAGATCTGTGTGCACTTTATCCATAATTATCCCACTGTTTTATGGTACTGTTATTCAAATTTGGTTAGCTTTATTTTTCTCTTTCATTTGAACATTAAGAGGCATAATCTGCGATAAAGATTGCAAATCTTTTACGCCGACATCAACACAATTTTAAAAAATAGTATCGACGGCGGGTTTATTCGATTTTGCCTTTCAACGTAAAGTCGAGGTGAGTAGGGAAAAAATAGACAGGGCCTACAGCATCCCAGCTGACAAACTGGGCTATTCAATTAGGCTTGACAACTCCCCCTTGCAAAAATCGAACCCGCGTCTTCAGTTTATAATGGCGTACAGACATTTATTATTTATGTAAGGTATTTATTTATCTATTCATTTATTGGTTAGGGTGGGGTGCTCAAACAGGACAATCACTCACACGCACAGTTTTAGGGTCTACCTATGTCATGGGCGTTTTTGTTGATGATGAGCAAACAAACAAACAAATAAATAAACACATAAACAAACAGACAAATAAATAAATAAATAAATTGATTAATTAGTTAAAACACACGATTCTTCCATCTTTAATTTTTAATAACAGCAGCTTATGTGTGTGTAGAATTATGTGAGTGTGTGTGTGTGTGTGTGTGTGTGTGTGTATGTGTGAGTGTGTGCATGTGTGAGTGTGTGTGTGTGTGTGTGTGTGTGTGTGTGTGTGTGTGTGTGTGCGTGCGTATGTGTATTTGTGTCTGTGTGTGTGTGTGTGTATGTGTGTGTGTGTGTGTGTGTGTGTGTGTGTGTGTGTGTGTGTGTGTGAGTGCGCGCGCACGCATATTATGTGTGTGCATGCACATACACATGTAACATGTCCATATTTTGAACCACCCTCTTATCCACCTCGATCCCTGCATATATTCTACCGCACAGAGGACGCTATGGTATTTGCTACTCGGTAAAGACACGAAATATGCAGAGTACAATTTAAACATGACATTTATTGACCTCGCAAAGACATTTGGCATTGTCAGCACTGAAGACCTCTCGAAAATCAAGGCAGAATTTGGATGTCTTATAAAGTTCACCAACTTGCATGGTGAGACAGTTCTATGATGTCATGAACTTAAGGCAAGCTATGGAGAATTATCGGAACCTTCCGTCTTTCATAGACGGCATGAAACAAGGGTGCGGACTAGCTCCAACTCTTTTTGAGCATCTTGTTTTCTGCAATGATGTTTCAGGAAGTTTTCAGATTTCCTAAATCAGGAGAGACTGTTAGGTGTAGGTCTGATGTGAATGTGCATTGAATGTGCATTGCACACGATTCCCGTCGAAGGTGAAAGCCAGAAAATGATGCAAAGGTTCTGGTATATGACCAGAAAATGATGGAAAGGTTCAGTTAGATCTATGAGATCAGAAAAGGTTGAAAATGCTTGTTTTTTTGTTTGTAAAATTTTTTTGGTAAGTGTTTTACGGGGCTCACAACAGCGTAAGGTCATATTATGAGCGCGCGTGACACATAAAATATTTTTAGTTGGTATGAAATTTTGAATTTTGCCCTGGTGGCGACCGAAGACTACTCTTATCGATTTTGGACCGCCAAGGGATCTTTAACGTGCGCAACGTGCACACGGGACCTCCGAGATTTTTCGCCCTTGTTCGAGAAAGTGGTGTAGATCTTATCTACCTTAAGATCAGGGGTGTGGCTGAAAGACAGCAGAAAGAAGGAGCAAAGGAGAAACAGTAGAAAGGCTGCAGAAACAGCGGGGAGCCCAAAGGAGGGGGCAAAAGAGGTGAGGGAGTTGGGGCAGAAAGTGGAGACGAAAGCAGAGGACAGAACATTACTAGAGAGAAGGAAAGGAGGTGAAAGGAGACAATTTTTGGAGTAGACAATTTTTCCGTCGCTACCAGGATTCGAACCTGGGACCTTTGAATTAGAGGCGAACACCTTAACCTCTAGGCGACAAGAGTCCCAAGAAAAGGTTCTGCATGGTATGTGACCAGAAAATTATGCTTAAAAGGCTCTGCTATGTGACGGCCTTTTTGCTGATGACTCAAGTGCCCTATCGTGACATGACACAGCCAGTATGCAAGAATGTACCGTGCGGATTCTTTCTCCCGTTCTTGCGACATCTTTGGGCTCACTATAGTATAACAAGAATGAAGTCCTCCACCAATTCCTGCTCAAAACTCACGCACAAACACCGCCCCCAGTCATCAAAGTGCACGATAGCCAGTGCTAAGCAGCGGAAAATAAGTATCCTTTGCCAGGACTGGTGCCAAAAAGTAGTGCTGAAGCTGCTTTCTTTTGCTGAGGCTGCTTTGTTTTAAGCAAGCGCACTAAAGTAAGTTTGAAAATTAATTTTCCTTATAGACCTACTAATATCACGTAATCTCTTTTAACTTGAATGTTTTCAGCCCTTCAGTTTTTACATTATTGATTTGCCTGGGAAGATCTATTATTGGATTGGTGCATTGACCTGTTTTGTCTTTTCGATTTTTTGCCTGCATGCCTCTTTGACATGGCTGCATAATGGTTCACGCACCGCAAAGGTTTGTGATGATTTTGCAGAGACGTTTCTGTCAAAGAATAGAGTCTCTTTATTACTAATTCTGTCTCCAGGACTAGTCGATCAATATATTATATTCTATCACCCTCGTGGGTGATACCAACCAATAAACTTAATAGTGATACCCATACCATTTTTTGGGTTTGTTTGTTTGTTTGTTTGTTTGTTGTTGTTGTTGTTTGTTTGTATTGTTTTTGTTTTTGTTTTTTGTTTTTTGTTGTTGTTGTTGTTGTTGTTGTTTTGTTGTTGTTGTTGTTGTTTTTTTTTGGGGGGGGGGGGGGGGGTCGGCGTTTGTAAGGGCATATACAGTCAAATGAGCGCCCATTAAACATTTTTAGTTGTAATTTAGAATTTTTACTAGGTGGCGATCGAAGCTTACTCATCGATTTTAGGACCACCAAGGGATCTTTAACGTAACAACTTGCACACAGGACATCCGACTTTTTTCCTCCTACCCTTGGATCAGGGAGTGTGGCTGTAAGTAAGACAGAAGTGAGAGGGGCCAGGGCGTAGCAGTAGATAAGGCAGCAGAAAGAGTCAGAAGCCCAGAAGAGGGGTCCCCCCCCCAAAAAAAGGGGGGGGGGGGCAGAGGAGACGAAAGCTTGCATACGAGAGAATTTAACATTAATAACAGGTATTTGAAATCAGAAAATCGTTCTCTCTGTAACGTACCATGTTATGATCTCGAGACGCGTTTACCACGCTATTCACTTCCAATACGGAGAGGCCTCAGATTCCTGAATGTCCGTTTCTATGTCGTGATACTTTTACAGTCCTATTGGCTTATTCAGATCTCCATAGAATTCTTATAGTTCCTCATTGTCGAGCTGTGGGTGCTGATTATACTCGAAGTATTCCTGCACTGCATGCACGCTTTTTTTTTTGTTCTATAATATTATTAGGCCTACCTAGGCCACTGAATCTTTAACCCCCCCCCCCCCAAAAAAAAAAACAGCAACAAAAAAATACACAAAAAACAACAACAAACAAACAAAAACAACCACAGCTTTGTGTTCTATTTTAGAAAATCTTGAGTCTTGAATGCCTCTTTTGAAGGACTGAAAATATTCAAGCTCTCTTCTAGAATATGGGATATTATTAGGCCTATAAACACGTACGTAGGAAAGAATTAAAAACAGTTATAAAAGAAAGCATTACGGGGACTTTAAAAAAGGGAAGAAGCTTACCCCCCACCCCATAAAAAAGACATTAAAACAGAACATGCAAGAACTGAAGAAAAAATAGGAGGAAAGAAGAAAAGTATTCAGAAAGGCAAGTGCATGAAGAAAAGAGGGAAGGAAATTTAAGACTATGCCGTATGTTTAAATAAAAGAGCTGGGGGGGAAAATGCAAGGTTGAAAGAAAACGAGAAAGAAATGTGCAGAAAATTAAAATAATGTGAGTGAAGAAAGAAAAAAAAGTACGTTGAAAAAAATACCCCAAAACAAAACACAAAACAATCTAAATAACTACCCCGTGTCAGTCAAAGCCTGTCAAGATTTTTTCCCTTCTAATCAATTGTTAACCTATCTTCGTCCCTGAGTGCTGATGATATGCCTCAAGACTACAAAAATAAATAAGGTAACAATACGAATGTACGGAAACGCTGACATTTAAAACGCAAGCAAAGTCTAGCAGTTCGATGCGAACTAAGAAGGCTAGATTTGGGAACCTGCACGACTGTACTTTGTTCTTGTCATTTTAAAGGCAGTTCTCTTCGAAAATGGGTTCCTTATACAGGACGAGAGATTGTTTTCTCTGGTTTATGTCTCTGGTATATCTTTTCGCCTTTACGTCGTTGTATATTCAAATCCCAGGTAAGTTTATTCGGCCGGCAAACTATACCGCGTATAGGTCTTGGTCCAAGTTTCGGAATGATTCTAATTTCGTTCTTTTGGTTAAAAATAAATTTTGGCATAGAATCTTGATTCTATTAAGGGTTTTATTGAAGATGAAATTGAGGGAAAATATGTCTAGATCCAGACATAGGCTAGAGGTCTATATATTGATCTATAGCAACGAATATTGGATATGATATATGACAAGGCTATTACTACTATAGAAGAAGCTAAGCTAAGGCCGCGCTAAGGCTGACTAAGAAAGGTCTTCTAGAGGCCCGTGTTGGCCGCCAAATAGTCAGTCACTGAGAGGCACAGAAATGGAGAGGGCTCAGAAGAGGGGCTTGGTAGGCTTTGAATTGGTTTGGGAACTGCCATCTGAAATGATCTAGATCTAGATCTACATGTCGCCCCATGGCCTATGATGGCCAATAAATGCAGGTTTAGATTTTTAGTCAAAAAGTAAAAGTGCTGGGCTGTGGAGAAAGGAAGTGACTCGAGTTTGAATAGCCTCCCCCGTGGCTATTCGGGTTCAAACTGCAATGCGGGAAACTCCAAAACTTCCAAACTGACTCTTCTACTGTAATTTTAATAGTTTTAAAATTTGATTTTATTTGTCCCCTAGAATTGTGGCTATTTTAAATTTTAATGACTTTACTAACGATTTGCAGCTCAGCGTCCTTTTTGAGTCCAATCTCTTTGTAAGTGTTTACAAAACTTTAAAAGCGATGATCCGGATGGAAATGGTCGATTATTTGCACTGCATCATTGAACTGTGTTTGAACTTGCTTTCGTAATAGTAATATTCTGTTGTCTTCAGTTTCACTTTCAACAATGCTTTCCATTTCTTTCTCAGGTTTATATGGTGACAATGGGATTCTACCAGCTAAACTGGTTCTAAAAACTGGTGAGTAAATTGTTCGTCACTTGAATCTGTGATTGTGAAGGTACAGTTACTGCTGTATATTTAAGAAATGCAGGATGATGAGAGCTAAGGGACAAAATAAATAGTTTGAGAAGCAAAACTACCTTTCAACACCAAATAAAATGAATGTCCCAGCGCAGCTGAACATTTTATCAAGGGACAAATGAAAATGATCCTGACAAACAGCACCGGTCTGAAAATGGTATTTTGTACCTGCACTACTTTTTTTTTGTCTATTTAATTTTGTCTACTTTCCTTTTGTGGAGAGGTAGTACCCCCATGTTTATATTGTAGCAAAGAGGATATAAAGTGATCAGTTCGCAAGGTTTCTTCTTTCCGTTTCAATTTCAGATGAAAACTGGTCATTTAGTCCTGCTTTTATGAAGCATTTTAGAGAACAATTTTATTTTTATATTTATGGGAATCGCTTAAAGGCAAGGTTCCATTTGCATGTGTTGCCTCTAACATTTTCTGGTGAGCTGATTTTGCAGACCTGGAAGAGATTTTTTTTTGCTTGAATTAATTTCTTTTTGTGAGATTGCTTCTCATATAATTTATTATCAGTAAACTGAATTCAACTATGTTTTTAATTTTAGTGACATACTATATGAAGTGTTTTAGAACTCATAATATATTTATTATCACAGATGAGTGTGTGTATGTGCTTTGTAGTAATTATGTATGTATGTGTGTGTATTTGTGTGTGTCTTCTTTGTCTTTTTTTGTTTGTTTTTAAAAAAATAATTGTTTTCATTTCTCCTCCCCCCCCCCCCAATAAAAAACCCAAAAAAACAACCCCCCCCAAAAAAAAACAAAAAAAACAAAACAAAACCCCAACAGATGTTGACTCATGGCAAGATCTGATGGAGGGTCAGCCCACACTGCTGAAGCTGATGCCTCGCTTCGGCCTAGATGTACAGACCGGCATGGACCTGCTCTGCTTTGCGGGGATGGTGGTCTCTTTTTTCTGCGTGGTGTCGAGGACGGCCAGGGACTTTGTGTCCTTCACTCTCTTGTGGATGTTTTACCTGTCCCTTTACCAGGTGAGGCTTTTTTGATTTTTTGACGTGTACAGCAGTTTGTTGACTTTTTGGCGGAGGTTTGAGGCTCCTGCGATTAAATGTTGTGAGTGGGCTCAGGCTCTCAAGCAATTGCTGCCTCAGAATTACAAATTACAAAGTTCCGTCTGCTCGGTACATAGTTTTGAGAAATTTGACGTCAGAGATTTTGAGTGGGTAGTTGGCGGGTGCTCTGGTGTGGTTTGCTCCTTCTTTCCTATCAAAAACTATCGTCCTTCTCTCTCCTCCTCCTTTTATTTGTATTTGTTACTCCCTTGTAACACCTCTGATCTTCGGCACTTATATGAACTTGTGTTGCTAGTGCCGTAAAACTCTTACTAAAACAAAAAGAGAGATTTTGAGTTTCACATTATGTCAAGCTTTTTGGAATGCAATTCTCTGAATTTCCTGATAGCTACTCCAGATAATGTTACGATTTTGATAGAGCAGGTAGAAAATTTGATTTGTGACCTCATGGTCTTTGTAATTTAAAATGGCCAACAATTTGAAATACAACTTTGTAATTTGAAGGCGTGCAATGTCAGTGATTCAGATTTCAGGTGCCCTTGAGGAAGGTACGCCGTCTTGAGCACAAAGACAGAGCATGGTGCTCTGTTGACCTGCAGTGGTGTGCTAACGAGTATAAAAGTTGTCTTTACAATTTGTTCGAGAGTTCAGAGAGGAATTATGTTTTGTATTAAATGTCATTGAGACGTAGTCAGTCTTTTTTTCATGTTAGCATTGTTCTGCCATTAGGCCTCTGTGATCAAAATTTCTTTTCCAGATAAATAATAGTGATATTTTTCTTAACTTTCTGGTGTTAAATTTTCTAGTCTTAAGTGTAAGAAAGCACCCATCATAGAGCCTTTCTTATAGGCTTACTGTCTGTTTGTTAAATTTCTCAGAAAAAGTCTCGCCATATTCAGTCAGCAGTAGATAAATAGTAGACCGATACATTATAAATTATAAATATTGCAGTATGTAGGAGTGGATCAGTACCTACAGTTCAAATGAGACTGATTTTGTAAATGGGGGTTGGATGATCAATATAATGTGTCACAAGTAAATTTCAAAATCCTTTTTTTAAGGACATAACAGAAAGTCTGAACTTTCTGAGTTTAATAATGAGGTCAGCCTGAGAGTTTTTGAATTCTGAAATATGAAAATTCCAAAACAGCCATGCGTGCTAAGAGAGAAGCTGAGCAGAGCATTTGTGTTAGATTAAGCGTGTCCTCATTTAGGAGTTCTGCAGTGTGTATTCATTGTTTTACATTCCTTCACAAATAGCTTCATGTAAGACTCGTATCATGTGTCACTTTTTCAAAGTGATGTATGGTGGAGTGGTTAAGTCTTTCACTAAGCAGTTTAAATACTCTTGCACTTGTTTTTTTGTGATAAGGTGCAAAAATTGAGAATTATGTCCGTTTTAGTTTTGCCAGATGCTGATCAAAGGCTTGTGCTTTGGGCTGTTGTAATAGTAGGAAAGCTCTCAAATAACTTTATTTAGTTGGGAGTGCCATAAAACTCTTTCTAAACTTAAATTAATGCTGTTGCGAGTGCCGTAAAACACTTACCAAAAAACAAAACGAAAAAAAATTAAATTAGATCGACTATTAAAACATAGAAAGAAATAACTGTTGTGAAATGTAGCTGTACATGGGTTTTTAATTACTTTCTACTAGTATGAGTTGGTTTATTGTATGCTGAATTTGTGTTTCTTTTTGAAAACATTTTGTGCTTTAAAGAAAATCTTTATGATGTTGAGTTTAGAATCCTTCTTTTACTGATATTTTTGTTCCTTTTTTTCCAGGTGGGGCAGACTTTCATGTGGTTTCAATGGTAAGTCAAACAGATAGTCCATTGTACATTCTCAAGACTATATCTCTGTCACAGGGTGATGCTAAGGTATCAGTAAACTATCAAGACCCGCAGGTTTGTTTCAGCAAACTTTTAATTATACTCATCTTTACTATTCGTCCCTAAAAAGTTAATAGGCGTGGGTTTTTTTGTGTGTGTGCTTCGTGTGTGTGTCATTCCCTTGAGAGTGAAGAATAGTTTCATGACGATATACCAGTTTGTACGCCATGTTTCAGAGAGCTCAAACTTTTCGTAATATTCACCTTCACCTTCACCTATCTCATGGTCTGGCTGACTGTTAGGTCGCCAATGTGGATTTTATGATCAGTTTCGTTCACTCCTCGCACTTCATATTATGAATTGTTAAAAGGAATCTTGATTTTTAAGAAAATAATTTGTCTCTCTCTCTCCGTCCCCCTCTCTTCCCCTTTCTCTCTGTCCCTCTCTCTCTCTCTCTCTCTCTCTCTCCCCCTTTCTGTTTCCATCCCCCCCCTTTCCCCCCCCTCTCTCTTTCATTTTCCCTCTCTCTCTCCCTCCCTCCCTCTCCTTTCTTCCCTTCTTCCCTCCCTTCTTCCTTCCCCCCCCCCCCCCCCCTCTCTCTGTCTCTCCCTGCCTCTGACATATTTTGCCCAATTTTCTCTGCAGGGATATTTTACTTCTGGAGGCTGGCTTCCTCACCATTATCATAGCCCCGTTCAACTTGCAGCTGCTGGGGCGTAAGCGACCAGTGGGCAACCCGCACGACAGCATCACCATGTGGCTGGCCCGCTGGCTTCTGTTCCGGCTCATGTTTGCCTCCGGAGTTGTCAAACTGACCAGCCAGTGCCCGACCTGGTGGGGGCTCACAGGTAAGAGAGAGAGAGGGGGGGGGGAGGGAGGGAGAGAGAGGAAAGGAGGGAGGGAGAGAGAGAGAGAGGAGGGGAGGGAGAGAGAGAGGGAAGGAGGGAGAGGGAGAGAGAGGAAAGGAGGGAGGGAGAGAGAGAGAGGAGGGGAGGGAGAGAGAGAGAGGAGGGGAGGGAGAGAGAGAGGGAAGGAGGGAGAGAAAGAGAGAGGGGGAGGGAGAGAGAGAGACACACACAGAGACAGACAGACAGACAGAGAGAGACAGTGAGATAGATAGATAGATTGACAGAGAGAAGGAAAGAGAGAGAGAGAGATCCTCTTGATCTTTGGATAGGTTTATTTTTTACTTTTTTCTTCCTTTTTTAGTTGAAAGTTTGTCAAACCCTGCAGTTCAATAAAGTTTGCGAGTGGTTGGCGGGTGCTCTGGTGTGGTTTGCTCATTGTTTCCTATCAAACATGTATTGTCCTGATCTTTTCTCCTCCTCTTTTGTGTTTGTTACTCTCTTGTAACTCCTTTAATCTCGAGCACTTATATGACCTTACTGTGTTGCAAGTGCCATAAAACACTTACTATAGTCACACAGTGATGTCAAAAATTTGTGACGCAACTTATCCTCAAATGTCTTTTTAGCGGGTATATCAAGAGTCACCCGTACTTTGTGCAGCAGTTTGTCCCAATTTGTCTAAACTTAATCATATTTTTCCACATCAGTTGAGGCTAGATTTAAAAACTTTTCTTTACAAATTTATATAAAATACTACAAGTCTCCTTCAAGCTGAAAATGGAATTGTTCACAGCATTTCCCGCTTCTCCCACACATTTTGTATACGCATATGAGTTACGTCACAGCTCACCGATGATACTTTTTAGTGGCTCAACTAATTACAGGAAATTAATTTTACAGTGAACACTTTTTTGCACTAAAAGTTCTCAAAACATGTGTTCAATTAAGATAATCTCCCGATTAGAAAAAAATGACAGACTTGCTTTTAAAAGCGATATCGCCACAGCTGTAAACCTTTTAAAATCAGTAGAAACCACCCACTAGGATTTTTTATTAGTATTTGTTAAGGAATTTTCTAGAATAATGCTGACAGGTCTTTACATAAATACTGAACTGTTAAGACAAATTGATACCAGTCACTGTGCAAAAGCTGAAGAGTTTATGTTCGATAGTTAAGGAGATATTTGACAATAAGTTGCACCTCGAATTTTTGAATGCCCTTTAAAACTTTAAAAATTTAGTAAGTTTCTCCGCTGAATTACACCGAATACCAGGCTTGCTAACTAAACTGTTACGAAATTCCTAGGACTGTCCCGAATTCATCAGTTGGGAATTCGAGAGGACATTACGAACATTACTCCTGAAAACCAGTCCCACTTGATGTAATTTTGTTTGTTGAAATGTGATCTGATGGTATAATGTTGCGTGTCCGTGATTGAATTTTGAAAAGTTGGCAAGCCTGCCAAACACTTAATGGAATATAGAATATGTCTGTATGGCTATTTTCAACTGTTTCATCATCATGGCCTTCCTCATTGTGTATCAGAGTATAGATCACGAATAAATACATTTCCCTTTTCCCTATCCTGGGCCAGCTTCTTGATATTATTCCATTCAACTGTTGAGTAATTATCGTTTCTCTGCCTTTTGGTTAAGATCAAAGTGTAATATCTGTTCCCGACCTTACAGCCTTGTTCTACAAAACAAAGTGATACTACATGAAGCTGATGAGGCTTCGGCCTCTTATAATTATCCAGTGGATGGCAAAGTCCTCTCTAAACCCCCCCCCCAAAAAAAAAAACAACAACAACAACAACAAACAATAATAATAATATTTAAAATTTCTGTAGCACCTTCCAGGCTGAAGGGCTAGAACTCACATGGCTACTGGATTGGAAAAGTAAAGTAAAGTAGCAACGTCCTTTTAAAAAATAGAGCTCTGTTTTAAAAATAAGGTGTGAAATTTTGTAGATGAGATTCATGAGCATGGGCAGTGTATAGTCGGTTACCTTGCAAAGGAATTTAACACCTTCGTAACACACGGTCAGTTCATGCTTCATCTAGCACAGTTTTGGATCCCCGGGGACAAAAAGTTATGCTAGATTTAGTGGTCAGTTACCTTATAATTAGACTTGGTTTGTAAATACTGCTATCTCTAAAAGGAAAAGTTTTTTTTTTTGTACAGGAAAAATATCGTTGAGGGCGAATCTGTGATTGCTTTTATGAAATGCGTCTAATAGAAGCGGTATGCAGAATACAACCTATGATAAATGGCGTTCGTCACCATGGTCCTCGTTCGTTCTTTGCAAGGCATGACAAACGCCATATATCACAGCAGCATCTTGGCTCCTTTGCCGTATAAGAAATAATGACGAACGGTGTACGTCGTATAGGTCACAAAGGGGTTAAATTAAAGTATTTTTGTCTCTTTCAATTGGTTTTATATGTTAGTCTCAGAAATTAGATGAATACTGAACGTTTGGTTGGGTAAAATGCAAGTACTTATTTGTTAATTTGTTGTGTAAAATGCAAGTACTTATTTGTTAATTTGTATTGAAATGAAATTACTAAATGATGTGCTAAAGTTTTGTTGTTCTTGTATTTTTCAGCTCTGAACGTGCATTTTGAGTCTCAGGTAAGGAGCATGCACTATTTTTTCATCATTTTGGAATGTGTATAGTGTATGTTGTTAGAGTGCAAATACAGCTGGACACAGATAACAGGAACATGGAAAACTCAAAATCATGGATAGCTCATACAATTTGCCATTTCTTGACTGATATAGTCTCTTTAACCCTCTCATTGGGAGGGGCTTTGTGTTCCTGCTGTCAGCACTGATGTTTCAGTTAAGCTCGTTAGCCAGGACAGCAGTCTCATGTCTCTGTGTTATTGGACTAGCGGTCTAGATCTAGCCCATTCATGACTTATTTCATCAATCGTGTCACTTTCTTCTCTTTCCTTATTTCCATATATATTCTCCCCCCCCCCCCCACACACACACACACACATCTTACTAAAAATCTCGAAAAATTTGCAGATCGAAAAAAAAAAGGGAGATTTCCCACCTTTTTAAAGCAAATTTAGTACTGTTTTTCTTTGCACGTTGAATTAATTGGATTAGTCTTAGTCTTAGCGGACACCCAATACCTACCAGACTGGAAAGTCTTAAAAAATTTTTTTGGGTACCTTGTGTCTTCTTCTTTTCTTCGTTCTTGATATCAGTGTGTATTTCCCATGAAGTTCTTGGAGCCCCACACGACTAGTATTTTGCCAGTTTAATTAGTCTTAGTATGGACCCAATTCAATCTTATTGATTTTTTACTCTAACAGTCTTCCACTTATATTTTATTTACATCTGAAAGGAAACTTTGTGTCACAAGTATAGATTATTAAGAGTTTTAAAAAAGTTTGATTCTTGGCTTTTAGAGAAAAGAGAGAAGGTGGGGGAGGGACAGAGGAAAAAAATTAAAAACTGTTTGTGTGTTTGTGTTTGTGTTGAATGGGTTGATATTAGGAGTCAAGTTAGACATCAGAAATTATTTTTTTTCAGTGTGGGAAATGTTTGTTTAATGCAAAAGTTTGAAACGATCAGTAATTTAGTATGAGAGAGCATGCGTTGATGTTGACAATGTAAAATATGAGAAATACTCGTTGTTTGACTTGAGCGTAACTGTGATATAATGTTTCCCATGTTTGCTGTTTCAGTGCATTCCAACGCCTGCTGCCTGGTACTGGCATCAATTTCCCGAGTGGCTCCTGAAATTGAGCGTTGTAGCGACCTACGTCATTGAGATTCCAGTCCCATTCCTCTTCTTTTCTCCCGTGCGCTCGCTCAGAATATTTGCATTCTGGTCTCAGGTGAGGAAATGTTTGCTAATAATATTTGGGGGGAAGGTAGGGCTTGACGGTTTTCTCCACTTTCTCCATTCCTGCTCCATGTTTGTTTTGTCATATTGTCATACTGTTCTTTTCCAAATGCAAGATTCAGTATGATGGGTGGTTGGCTGGTGCTGTGGTGTGGTTTGCTCCTTCTTTCCTATCGAACAACATCTTTCTTCATAATCTCTACTCCTTCGTTTCTTTGTATGTTACTTTGTAGTAACACCTTTAATCTATGTCACTTATATGACCCAGTTGTGTTGCAAGTGCCATAAAACTCTTATAGTGGGTGGTTCGCAGGTGCTCTGCCGTGGTTTGCTCCTTCATTTCTATCAAACATCTGTCGTCCTTATCTCACCTCCTTTTTTTTGTGTTTGTTACTCTCTTGTAACACATAATCTATTCTTCGGCACCTATTTGACAGTTGCCCATACTACTACTACTACTACCTATTTGACCTTATTGTGTTGCAAGTGCTATAAAACTCTTACTAAAGCAATACTAAAACAAAACTCTTATTATTAAAACTAAAACTAAATCAATATGGCCGTCATTGTGAAGGAGTGGTTTCAAACTGATAAACAATATCTTCAGTAAATGGGCGATTGGCTGGTGCAAAGTCAGTATTTTGAAGGTGTTGAAATCTAGTGTTGAAATATAACTGACTGAATATCATGTGCAAAATGAGATTAGGTTCCTTTGTATGGTTGCAATTCTTTCTGTTGTGCACATCGCTCTCTAAAGTATACAAAAACGCAATAATGTGGGCAGCAACAGTGTTCATTTCAATGTACTTTTATTTACAACGGCAAACATAAAATGTAAGTATAATTAAGTCCTTATAAGTTTAGAAAAAATATCACAGATACAAGAAATCTTTTTTATGTTACGGTTAACGCAAAAGAATGATAGAAGTATCACATCTACACAGTCGTAACAAATATCACAGGTGCTTGAGTTCTGTTTTCACCTTCTTACAAAGTATTGTACTTTTATTTTGTAAGAATGAATTATTCTCCGTATTCCATCAGTTCCCACTGGTATCTTACTTTGTATTTTCAAGTCGAGAGATACAACGAAATAGAAACCCATGGTGTGCAGTGTGATATTTTGAGAGTTAATAATTATAATCATCCCCTGTATAAGGTTGTAATAAGCAGAAAGATTTCTCTCAATACAATGAAGGGCGAGACCTACACACACTGCAATGCCATTTTTTGAAAATAGCGTCCTAACTCACTGATATTCTGTACTGTTAAAAAGGCAAGTGGTGTGGCATTTCTGGATGAAGTATCATGGACTTCAGTAACACTTGTTGCAGAGAAGCAGTTCGTTTTTTTTTTCGTTTTCTTCCAAAATAAATCAAGAATAAACGTCTTGATAAACCTGCAATTCCGTGTCTCATTCAAGGCTCTGGGGAAGCAGAGCTTGAGGAAAAAGAAAACTTTGTACATTTTATATTTATCTCAGTTCTTGATTGGGTGGTTGGCAGATGCTCTGGTGTGGTTTGCTCCATCCTTTCTGGTAATACATCTATTGTTCTAATCTCTTCTCCTTCTTTGTGTTTGTTACTCTCTTATAACAACTCTGATCTTTGGGCGGGTGGTTGGAGGGCACCCCTGTTGGTCCTACTTCTTTGCATTCCTTTTGTTGTTTCAGTCTGTCTGTCTGTCCTACAATTTCCCACCACTAAAATACCGTTATTGTGTCGATGTGCTTCTCTTTACTCAAACGAACAAATCTGATCTTTGGCATAAAAAATAAAAATTGTATGACCTAATTGTGCTGTAAGTACTGTAAAAGTCTTACTAAAAGAAAAATCAGTTCTTGAAAGAAGTGGACCTGCTGAGTCGGCTGGCCCTCCTGGAGTTCCCCGGCACGGACAGCTCGGTCTCGGCGAGGGCCTTGATGATGCTCCCCCCCATGGGGATGGAGAGCTTCCAGTAGAGGCTCGGGTACCTCAGCAGCGTGGTGTTGAGCATCTCCACCAGCTCCCTCATGAGGTCCTGCACCTCGGTGAAGTCGGGGCCTCTCACCACGATGGTGACGGTGCCCGCCGAGTCTTTGTCCTTGGAGTGTTGGACGATGAGCTTCTCTGTGTCGCAGGCGGCGTAAATGAAGTCTTTCCAGTCGAGCCGCTCGTCCACGAACTCGTGGATCTGGGCGGAGAAGCTGGGGATGATCTCGGGAGGGTAGTAGAACGGGAAGGTGTAGATGACCGTCAGGTCCCGCTCCCCGTCGGTCGGTTTTGCCGGCCACACTTCTCGGAGCAGCGTGAAGTCGGTATCCTCGTTGTACCAGGGCACCACCATCAGTGGCCGGTTGTACAGAGGTCCGATGGGCACGTCTGGTTCCGGTACGGCGTAGCACACTTCCAGCAAGGGCAGCAACTCCAACAGCTCGGTCAAGTCGTCGTTTTTAAAGTTCATGTGGAACCAGAGGCAGTTGAGGAGGGGCCTGGAGATCTCTCCGGTGTGGAGGAAGATGTTGGTGGTCTCCTCAAACTGCTCCCTGCTCAGCCGGCCTTTGCTGAGGAAGACTTTGTTCTCGTACTGCAGGTAGTCCTGAATGTCGTGGCGGTACAGCGAGGCCAGGATGTCCACCAGCGTCTTTGGTTTGTGGAAGACAATTTCTGACAAGCCCGGCACGTCCTGGTACCACAAGACATCGGCGGTGTCATGAAGGTACAGGATGCATTCTCGGAGTTCCTCCCCTTTGATGCTGAAAAGGCTGGCTGTAGCCTCCAGGTCATCCCAGTACAAGTAGTAGCCCTTTCTCTGTTTGAGCATAGCCCGCATCCTGTTCCAATGTGCCGGCACATGTCTTTGTGCATGTGGGAAGAGATTCTGATCTATCGCCAAATGTTCGAGCTCGTTAATTAAAGGCAGGATGCCCTCTAAGCTGTCAGAGGCGCTGACGACTGCAACCTCTGGCAGGACTTTGAGCGGAGTTTTCAAGATATCTTTCAATTTCTGCTCCCTAATATTCATCATTTTGAGAGCCGCGTCCTCGATGTCAGTGAGCTCTGATGTTTTCTTGCCTGTCATCTTGGCGATGTCAGCCTGAAGTGATTCTAGTTCCTCCTGAATTTTTTCTTCGTGGTTTTTGAGATGCTTGTTGACGAGATCTTTGACCACTTCGTTTTGCGGCGGCTCTGGCACGGCTGGCGTGCTGGTGTTCCTGGCGATGGCGGCTTCGTCTTGAGGACCCATGTCAAAGAGATCATCTTCCTCCTCCTCCTCTATTTCTCCCCCGCAGCGACTCCTAGATTCTTCGGAGGCGGGGTACAAAAGCTTGAGTTCGTGATCAGAAGATATGGTCTTCACGTCGTCCTCATCGTCCTCTATCACGGGATGCAGTAGGTCGACCTGTGTGCCCACTATTTTAACAACAGCTCCCGGGGTGGTTGTGCTGAGCATGTCCAGCCACTGGCCAATCAGGGGGTAGAAGGACTCCTCCGTGAAGGCCATCGCGTTGTAGACGAGGAGCACCAGGGCCTTGCTGTCGAGAAAGAGCTGGTAGAGGATCCGGTAGCTGGGGTCGCCGCCGAAGTCGTTAAGCACAAACTCCACGTTGTTCTCCGTCTTCCACATGGTCTGCTGCAGGATCCGCGTCCTCTCAGCCAGCCCTCTGGTCAGCAAAGACTTCCTCAGGCTGAGCACGTTGACCAGGCTGGTCTTCCCGCCCTGGCTGCTCCCCAGCACCTGAATCTTCTGCCTCTGCAGGTTCTCCGTCTTGATGATCATCAGCTTCTTGAGGTACTCGAAGATGTTCTCGGGCTTCTCCGTGCGCCAGATCTCGGGCGGGGGCTGGTCCAGCGGGTTCTTGTACAGCCACAGCCCGCACTTCTCCAGCTTGTGGAAGCCGTGGGCCTCGGTCAGCTTGGTGAGCCGGTGCATGGCCATGGGCAGGGCGCGGATCTCGTTGTCGGTCACGTCCAGCGTGTGCAGCTCCCTCAGCTCGCACAGCTCCTCAGGCAGGCTCTGCAGGTTGTTGCGCTCCAGGATCAGGATCTGGAGGGACGTCAAGCCTGAGGGGGGTGGGGGGGGGGGGGAATAAAAAATAAAAATGTATTAATTACATTTTGTTGACATTTACTTATGCAAACTGAGCCCAAAAATGTGAAATTATGCGATTCTGTTAATTTTAAGAAAGAATGGTAAAGGAAAATAATCAGAAATTATGCACACAAAAAATTAAATTTGGCCAAATTAATACAACACCTCACCATTGTCCATCTCTGAAATAACTTTATAGTGTTGATAGGGGCATTAAACCTATACCATTTCACCATTCTCACACCAGACCATTCTGAAAGGCGTCAGTAGCCTAGTCGTTAGGCTGTAGGACCCATAGTCATGAGATTGCGGTTTCGGGGTTTGAGCTTCAGCTCGGTTCAACGTTGTGTCCATGGGAAAGGCACTTTTCAAGAATTCCACTTTGGTTCGGTCTTTTCGGAGATGAAGGTCCCCGCCTCTTAAATAATCTTTTAGTGTTGATAGGGGCGTTAAACCTATAGATACCATTTCACCATTTCCATTGTGAAAGAGGTGTTTGAAGGAAGGATGTGGGGCAGGAGAGCCAGGGGAAGACAAAGAGTAACATGGATGGACAAGATTCTAATTCCCGCTTCTGTTGCTAGTACCGTAAAACTCTTACTAAACCAACCAACCTACCCACCTACCTACCTACCTACCTATCTCCCTACCTACCTCCCTACCTACCTCCCTACCTACCTACCAACCAACCAACCAACCAATAAACCAACTAACAAACAGACAAACCAACCGACCTTTGATCTCTGTTCTGGGTCAAATTGAGCTCCTCCAGCTGGGTGAAACTCTTACTGATTAAAACAAACCAACAACCAACCAACAAACCAACCGACCAATCAACTAAACCGACCTTTGATCTCGGGCGGGAGGCGGCGCACCCTGTTCTGGGACATGTTGAGCTCCTCCAGCTGGGTGAGGTGTCCGATGGTGGGTGGCACACGTTCAAAGTTGTTGCAGGACAGCCGCAGCACGCGCAGACCCTTGAGCCGGCCGATATCCTCCGGCAGGTTGGTCAGCAGGTTGTTGGACATGTCTAGGACGCGCAGGTACTTGAGGTTGTAGATGCTGGGCGGGATCGTCTGGTGAGG
>NW_004797598.1:107216-117419 GCF_000002075.1 Aplysia californica
AGATGGACGTTGTAACGGTGAAGGGGTTAAAGCAGTACTCATGAAACAGCTTGACTTGGGCGCTTGACACTGAGGAAGTAGATTGCCCAAGTAGTAATAATAATAATAGATAGCATTTGTATAGCGCATATCCCCGCTCAACAGCAGGCTCTATGCGCTTTACACTATATTATTACCCCAGCAGACCATAGAACACTCCGAAACATTCTCAACTTCCCGGGAAGCATAGTACTCGCCCCCACCCCTTTCAGATGGTGACTTCTTTGATATGTCCCAAAGGAGAGACATCGTCAAGATGTTTGGGAATCAAAGAAGGTGTAAGGATGTGTTTCATTGTTTTACAGTTTCTTAGGGATTTAAACCATGTGAGACTTTGTGCTGTTGAGGCTAGAGAGGTGAGCAGAATAAGCCTGACTTCCCGTTTAGACTTCTCAGTTGACATCCACCCCTTGGCGCTCATATGACCGTATGCAGTTGCGAGGGCCGTAAAACCTTCCTAAAACAATAACATTCTGTGACAAAATAGAGCAAATGAGTTGTTGTAATGGAATCGTTGTGACCAGAAGATAACTAATTGAACCCATATCCGCACGCCCTGGGGTCATTTTGTACCCCAGGGGTTGTTGTACTATTCACATTTTAGAATACCTCTAGTTCGAAGATCTCTTTGAAACTTTCAGTATTTCTAAAAAAAATCATTTTGACAGACTGCTATGCAAAGCGTACGGATCGGATTAACGTGTACATTTTCTCTTTGGAATGTGGTGGCACTGAGTTCCCCTCGTCGTATGGATACGATAGTAAAACACGACGTACGGATAGGGTTAAAAAGTAGCTCATGATTCTACCAGACAAAAGGAGTTAATGAACGACTTAGTCACGTTTAAGGTGACGTCCTGTGTCAGCCACAATCATTGCCGGGAAAAGGAAACCGAAAGTCACACTGGCGCGTCAAACCGTTGTCTCTAACCGACACGAGACTTCTATCTTCTTTTACGAACGTGACGTCATAATATGTCCGGTCTGCGGCGGGGGTCATCACAGCGGTCAGTGACAGGACATTAAGTGAGCAAAGTGGCGTTTCTTAGGGGGTTCACACTATCTCACCAAATTTGAGCAACTGGGTTGTTTTTAAAAGGGATTATTTGCATTTGTTTTTACCAAAGTCTAAGTAAGGGGAAGTCTCATCTTGAGATTACTGTAGGGTCATGTTTGAAAAAAACCCCCCACAATGTAAACGTTTACCCAAAGTGAGTAACAACAAAAACGAAATTGTCTTGAGATAGTGTGAAAGTAAATTGTAATTGTTTTTCTAGTAACGCTCTTAGTTTTACATCCTCATCAAAATGTTCCCATCGGCCAGAAAATGTCGAAGGAAGTGCTAAACGGTTGAAAGCTGTCTTCATAATTATAATTGGTCGCTTTTAAGCTATCTCGAAAAATTCTGTTTTGAGAAAATCGAAGGCAGAGTTTTTGCCCTTTGTTCAATTTCTTTAAAAGACAAGGATGGTTTTCTCTATAACCAAACATATAACAAATATACACACCAATGAAGCCAAACTTCGCTTCTCCTGCTTTAAGTGTAGGTCAAGATTTCTGGAAACCCCTTAAATCTGGGTCAGCCCGCTTGTCCTTAAAAGCGACCAAATATAACGTTCAAATCCTTCTCCAAAGTCTCGTCATGTATGTTACAGAGCAGACCGAAGTTGATATCGGAATGGCATCAGTTCAAAAGAAGAACATTTTTGGATTACTAGGATTACTTGGATCCAGAGCTAGAATCATAGCAGGCGGCACATGTCCATAGCTGCTCATCTCTCCTTTCCAGCGTCCACCTCAGGGTCTTCCTGCTAATTGTCTCCATGAGGAGCTGGTTTGAGACACGCCTCACCACTATTCGGAGCAAACTTTTTCCCCTTGTTCCCTGCACACACTTTTCTTTTATTGTGCTGAGTGTGTGGGAGTCTGTCTCCTCTTGGTCGGGAACAACATATTAAATTTCTCGTAAAGGGACATCCCGTGATTCAGAGAACGTTTGATCATGGAACCATCGACCAACCGTACGGTACCATTAGCTCGGTTCATATTATAATCGTGGGACATACTGGGGCTCCAGTGGCTAAGTGAGTAGTGAGTTTAGACTCTAGTAATGTCAAGCAAGTGTCGGTGACACGGGGATCAGATGGGTGGTCACTGGGGTGTGTCCTTGAGCAAGACACGGCAACACTAGATCAAAATACAGAGCGCTGCACAGTGGCGACTGACAGTGGCATGGTTGTTAACTGTTCTGTATTTGTGTAATATTGTGTATTTACGTATGTATTTACGCATGTATTTATGTATGTACCTATTTATAATTATGTATGTAAGTATGTATTTATGTATGTATGTATGTTTGCCATTATAAACCAAAGTGCCCTTCTGGGATAAAAATAAAAGTGTAATTTATTTATTTTATATATTTTTATACGGCGAGTGTCACTGGTTGGAACCTTGAACAGGGCTATCTTGAAACTGCATGAGACAGAGTATCTAACTTTTGAAATTGCATACATTGTACATTGCTACGGATCAAAATCAACACACCAAAATCCTAAACAGGTGTTTTGGAATTTTTTAAAATGCGGACAAAATCAGGAAAAGCAATTATTTGACTTTAAAACTCGCAGTGTTGATGAGTTGGGAACAACATATATGCATCATTCTTTGTTACTTTATTCACAGTTATAATGTATTTTGTTTCCTTTTCTTGTCCATGTGTAATTTTGTGCATTGAAATGTTCATGGATATAAAAAACAGTACTGATGATAATTTTAGAAAAAGGAACTTTTGGGAAAAAAAAATACAATTCTTTATTTCCCGATAAGACTAAGTAAATATTTCTGGGTCACCTGGCCTAAACTCCAGTTTACGCGTTTCACATTAACACCCCCATGTCTTCCCATCATCAGAGAGCAAAACTTGTCCAGTGGCCGCTGACCGATCTCGGAGTGTGCAATGTCTTCGTCCGAGCAGCCTGGCTTATCTTCAACATATCCCTTTGCCACGTACCATTGACTTTTATCGCCGCCCTCGGCCTACGATAACCCTCGCTCACTCTCACCTTCTCTCGCCAGATCCCGCCGGCCAACGAGGCGCCCCCTACAAATTAGCAGACGATCGTTGAAAATAATTCCGATTTCCCGGCTGTGCTGGCATTTATGGGAGAGAAACGCGGGCATTCCCCATGGGTCCACGGATCTTCTCCTTGTCCGTTGCCCTGTTTATAGACTCCATTATCCTCACTACTAAATACTTGCTCTAGGTAATGACCCGCCCGGCTGCTCGGACGGACACTGCGCGATCTCGAGAGCGCCAGAGACTGATCCTGACGATATGACGAGGCTACAGGACCGGATATTATAGATGTTATACAGAGATGCGAGAGTCTGGTTTGGGGAGAGAGAGAGAGAGAGAGAGAGAGAGAGAGAGAGAGAGAGAGAGAGAGAGAGAGAGAGAGAGAGAGAGTGTGTAAGTGTGTGTAGTGAGATGATTTATATGTATATGTATGAGATATTGGAGATATACATGTGTGTGTGTGTGTGTAGTCAGAGAGACAGACCGACAGACAGACAGAGAGAGAGAGAGAGAGAGAGAGAGAGAGAAAGAGAGAAGGTTGTTGGACATGTCCAGGACGCGCAGGTACTTGAGGTTGTAGATGCTGGGCGGGATCGTCTGGTGAGGGGGGTAAAGTGGGGTGAGATGATTTATATGTGTACAAAAAAGCATATTTCATTGATGCCACAAACTTTCTTCAAGGAATCTTTGGCTTCTGCCATACATGAGCTGCCCCGTTTGATTTTATTTCCTTTGATGCTGCTTAGGTTGTCATGCAAAGGGTGCCTCGGGTCTCCCAAAACATTCGAGTACAGCTAATACGGGTAAAAAAAAAAGTAGAGAGAGAGAGAGAGAGAGCAGGTTGTTGGACATGTCCTGCACGCGCAGGTACTTGAGGTTGTAGATGCTAGGTGGGATCGTCTGGGGAGGATTGGGTGAGGTGAGATGATTTATATGTGTATGTAAAAGTAGAGAGAGAGAGACAGAGACAGAGAGAGAGAGAGCATGCGCAGCAGGTACTTGAGGTTGTAGATGCTGGGTGGGATGGTCTAGGGAGGATTGAGTGAGGTGAGATGATTTATATGTGTATATGTAGAGAGAGAGAAAGAGAGAAATATACATATGTGTGTGTGTGTGTGTGTGTAGTGAGAGAGAGAGAGACGGAGACAGAGAGAGAGAGACAGAAAGAGAGTAAGTTGTTGGACATGTCCAGGACGCGCAGGTACTTTAGGTTGTTGGTGCTGGGCGGGATGGTCTAGGGAGGAGGGGGGGGATAGGTAAGATGATTTATATGTGGGTAAAAAAGCGGGGGGGGGGGGGGCGAGGGGGAAGTGAGGTGAGGTGATTTACATGTATATGTAGAGAGAGAGAGAGAGTGAGTAGGTTGTTGGACATGTCCAGGACACGCAGGTACTTGAGGTTGTAGATGTTTGTAGATGCTGGGCGGGATGGTCTGAGGGGGTTGTGTAAAAAGTGAGGTGGTATGAGGAGTGTGTGTGTCTGTGTGCTTGCGTATGTGTGTGTCTTTGTGTGTGTGTGTGTGTGTGTGTGTGTGTGTGTGTGTGTGCAGGTGTGCCGTAAAACTATTCTTTAAAAAAATCCACACCTCTTCTCCTTTTTTTGTGTTTGTTACTCTCTTGTAACACCTCTCATCTTCGGCACTTATATGACTTAATTGTGTTGTAAATGCCGTAAAAGACCTTACTAAAATTTAAAAAGAGAAAAAGAGAATATTTCTCAAGCGAAATAGAAGAATTTGAAGATTTAAAGTTTACGATGACTTTTGGCTTTTGCTGTGGCCGATGTGACCAGTTCTGGCAGAGCCTTTGAACACTTACTAAAATTAAAACTAAATCTGGTATTACGAACACTTAAAAAAGAACTTTTAAACAACTCTTTGTTCCGATAATGTAATATGAACTAAAAAGTTGTCCCGCATCCGATACAGACATTGGGGATTTCCTTGTTAGTGAGACAACTTCCTGGGCCTTCGGCATATTGTGGTAGGGTGGCCAGTTCCTTTCCACGCCGCCTTTACTTCCCCAACTCGAAGTCAGGTACCCATTACTGCTGGGTTGGCAGGAGGGGGCGAAAAAATCTGTGTCCGAACCGAGGCTCGAACCCGGACTTTCCGCTTCAGAGACGAGCGCCTTATGATGTACCTGTAGGAAATTCTTGCACAGGTAGAACTCCTTGAGCTGTATGTTGTAGACCTCGGGCAGCGTGTTGAGCTTGGTGCTCTCTAGGTCCAGCACCTCGAGGGCGGGGAGTTCGAACACCACAGTGGGGATGTGCTCCGACTTGATCTGTCCCTTCTTCAGCAGATTCTCCATGTACGGGTCCACCACGCCGCAGAAACTCCTGGATTGAATCATCATAATAATCATAATAATAATAATAATAATAATAACAATAATAATAATAATAATAATAATAATAATAATAACAACAGATAGTATTAGTATTGTTTGAAGACTATACTACAAAAAAATGTTCGTTCATTTAAAGACATTTTAATTTGGACTTTTAAACATTTATAGGGGAGGGGGGGGGGGATCATTCTTGACGCGCAGCGACCTTATTTTCTCCTTGAATTGGGGTTTTGAAAAAAATGTGGGGGTCTTGAAAATTTTTTTTCTAGAATTTGGTGGGGACCCTGCCGAAATCAAAACTCAGACTTCTGTAATTGTCAAAAACAGCGTAATCCTTCTTCTCCTTTTTCTTCTTTTTCTCCTACTCCCCCCCCCCCTCTCCTCCTCCTCCGCCTCCTTCAAAAACTAAAGTCCCCTTCTTCACCTCACCTGTAGTTGAGCGCTAGCACCCTGAGTTTGGGCATCTCGGGCAGGGTCTCGGGCAGCGTTTCGATGGAGTTGCCCCACAGGTAGACTTCCTCCAGCTCCTGGCAGTAGGCGATCTCCGGTGGCAGAGATGTGATGTTGGTCTGCTGCAGGTTCAGCTTGACCAGGTTCTCCAGCTGGCCGATCTCTGGCAGCAGGATGTTCACCTGGGAGATGGAGGGGGAGGAGGGGGAGGAGGAGAAGAAGAAGAAGAAGAAGAAGAAGAAGAAGAAGAAGAAGAAGAAGAAGAAGACGAAAAAGAAGAAGAAGAAAGAGGAAAAGAAAAATGAATGGGTGGTTGGTGGATGTTGCGGTGTCGTGTAGTGTGGTTTGCTTCATTTCCTACTATTGTATCGTCCTCATCTTTCCTCTTTGTTTTGTGTGCTTGTTACTCTCTTGTAACACTTGGAATGTTGTGTCTTTCTCAGCCTGGGTTGGTCCTGGCAGGCCGTGATAGAAGACCGCCTCCTTAATGATCTACCATCTAAATAGTGTTGGTGAGGGGTGTAAAAATTTCAACAATTACATCTAAACTTGGGCGCTTATAGTATGACCTAATTGTGTTGCAAATGACGTTAAACTGTTTCTAAAACATTATAAAAGCCCTAAGCTTCAGGTTGTCTGCTGCAGGTTCAGCTTGGCTAGGTTCTCCAGCTGACCGGTCTCTTGTGTGGGTGGTTGGCAGGTGCTCTGGTGTGATTTGGTTCTTCTTTCCTATCTATCATCTATCGTCCTTATCTCTCCTCCGTGTTTTTTTGTGTTTGTCGTTACTCTTTTGTAACACCTCTAATCTTCGGCCCTTGTATTATGACCTTATTGTGTTGCAAGTGCCGGAGAACACTTTCTAAAACTAAAGCTGACCGATCTCTGGCAGCAGGATATTCAGCTGGGAGAGGAAATTGGATGGGTGGGTATGTGTGTGGATTTGGTGGATAAATGAACCTCTATACGTGTCTTAGTTCAAGATACGATCAAACGGTTGGGGATGGAGGTGGCGTTAATTGTGGTGGCTTCTTGCTGGATTACGGTGCTGTCATGTGGATGATTTTGTTTAGGATCTTGAATTTGAGTTTTTGGGGGGGGTTTCTTAATTTTTTTCCACTCACTTGGCTCTTAGTAGGCATTTTCTCGCAGCAATAGCTCTGACATCAAAGCAGAGATTTAATATGTTGGTGGTTGGCGGGTGCTCTGGTGTGGTTTGCTTTTTCTTTCCTATTAAACATCTATCGTCCTTATCTCCCCTTCTTCTTTTTATGTTTGTTGCTCTCTTGTAACACCTCTAATCTTCTGGCGCTCATATGACCTTATGCAGTTGCGAGCGCTGTAAATCCTCTACTAAAACTAAAGAGATTTAATGTAGTAGTAGACGTGAACTCCGTAAAACTTTTCAAAACTAAAAACTGACTTGTGTAGAGTATGATTGGCCGTACAATCCGACAACAATGAAACAATCGAAACAAAGCAAAATACAACCCCCCCCCCACACACACACACACCAAAAAAAAAAACCAACAACAAAAAAGACAAAAACAAAACAAAACGAAACAACGGTTCTCAAACGCACCTTGTTCCTGCTGAGGTCCAGGTACTTGAGGCTGGCGATCTTGAAGATGGCGGGCGGGATGTAGGGCAGGTTGCACTCGGAGATGCTGAGCTCCGTCAGGTTGACCAGCTCGCTCATCTCCTGGGGCAGGCCCGAGAAGTCGCCGCTGTTGGTGCACCGGATGCCGTTCTTGCTCAGGTCCAGCTTCTCCATGCTGCGCATGCGCCGGATCTCCACCGGGAGGGAGCGCAGGTTGTTGGAGGCCAGGATCAGGTGGCCCACGTCTTTGGCTGGGGGGAAAAGGGGGGGGGGGATTGGATGGGGGAATTTTATTTATTTATTTTTTTGCTGTTGTGACGAGTGGGTTTTTTTTTTGGGAGGGGATGATGTGGTTTGTGTGTGTGTGTGTGTGTGTGTGTGTGTGTGTGTGTGTGCGTGCGCGTGTGTGTGTGTGTGGAGGGGGGGGGGGCACCACCCATGTTCTTACACTGTCCAACACTTTCATGTGATTTTACGCAGTTACGAACGCTGTATAACTTTTACTAAACTGAAACTGAACCAAAGTTTCGAGTTGTGGGCTAATGGGTGATGAATGAAAGAACGAACTTGCAGAGTGGGTGGTTGTCGGGTGCTCTGGTGTGGTTTGCTTCTTCTTTGCTATCAAACATCTATCTATCGTACTAAATTTCTCCTCCTTTTTTGTGTTTGTTACTCTCTTGTAACACCTCTAATCTTCTTCACTTATGTGACCTTATTGTGTTGCAAGTGCCGTAAAACTCTTCCTAAAACTAAACTGAAAAACTTGCAGAGATATTGGATGGTTGGGCTAGTGGAACGAACATTTTTCCTGCAGGTCAGTCTATGGTTGAACTCGCGGTCAAGTTGTGTAATGATGATGGTATGGTTCCAGTATGCTGTGTTTGAACTCGTGTGCGGAATCGGAGGGGGAATCACTCTCACGTTTGAAAAATTGTGTGATTCTCTAATGACGTGTGGGTGGTCAGCGGGTGGTCTGGTGTGGTTTGCTCCTTTGTTCCTATCAAACATATATATTCGTCCTTATCTCTCCTCCTTCTCCTGTATGTTACTCTCAAGTGACACTCTATTCGGCAATTATATGACCTAATCGTGTTGCATGTGCCGTAAAACTGTTACTGAAACTAAAACTAAAATATTATAAAGTGTGATCTCTACTGACCTGTGACGAGATTCGAAGGGATGGTGGTCATCCCCTGGCCTGACCAGTCCACGATCTTGAGGCCGGACTCTGTGAGCTCGGGGCTCTTGGACTGCGCTTTCTTGTCTGAGGAATAGAAGGAATGTTGTAGAAAGAAAAACATGACCACTTTATTAATTGGTCGCTTTTATTAAGCACAAGGGGGCTATCCCGAAAAATGCTGTTTTGAGAAAATCGAAGGTAACGGTTTTGCCCCTTGTTCAATTTCTTAAAAAAAACAAAAACAAGGAGAGTTTTCTCTATAACCAAACAAATAAACACACCAATGAAATCAAGCTTCTCCTACGAGTAGTGCAGTGCCCACTTTTTGTGCAGGTCAAGACTTCTGGAAGGATACCACTCTTGTCCTTAAAAGCGACCAGTTGTCCTGCACCGGCGTTTGCCTGCGGTGTTGTGTACATTTGTAGTAGTGGTAAGGTGTTTCGCCGTCCCATGCACAAGGCGTGAGTTCAATTCTCGTGTGGGGAGAATTTTAAAAATCGAAAATCCGTCTTTCTGCTTGGAGTTTGTGTTTTATTTTGGCCCTGGTTTGCCCTGACGTGCCCTGAATGATATATCAATTGCGAGTGCAGTAAAACGTTTACCAAATCAAAGCCAAACTGTTACTAAAACTTAAAAACGGATCCCCGCGTCACCATTAGCTTGCGGTTTTGGGGGGTTCGAACCTCTGTTCAGTCCGATGTAGTTCCCTTGGGAAAAGGCACTTTATAAAAATTTCCCGCTTTGACTCGGTCCTTTCGAAGCAGATGGACGTTAACTGGTGAGGTCCCGCCTCTTATTAAAAGTAACCTCTGTCTGTTTGCCTGTTTTACTTTTTCCCCACGCCAAATGACCATTATTGTGTCGATGTGCTTCTCATTACTCAAACAAACAAACAAACGAACAAAATCTATTCCAGAAACAAACAAAACCTCTATACCATTTCACCAAATTCACCTTTAGCGCTTCCATCCTTGGAGGCGGCCCTGCCTTTGCTGCTCTGCCTGCTCGTCTTGCCGGACTGTGCGCGGGCCGCCGGGGACTGGGAGGAGCCCTTTCTGCCCCCCGAGGCCGCCGACTTGGGCGGTGACTTGGACGGTTTGCGACCTCGTGACCCCGTCCCCGGGGAGCCGCCCCCGCCTCCTCCGCTGTCCTTGCTACGTGCCCGGCGAGCCGCCGGAGAGGAGGACTTGGGAGGGGAGGCGGACGGCGTGCGTTTGCCCGGGGAGGACTTGCGGGGCGGGGATTTGCTGGACATTGCTGAGCTGCGTCGTGAGGATAGGTCGAACTGTGGAGAGTTGGAAAGAAGAACGAAAATGGAGATAAGTGGGTGGGGGTGGTTTGGGGTGAGGGGTGGGGGTTGCTGATAGGTCGAACGAACTGTGGAGGTGGAAATGAGAAAGAAAATGGGGATAAATTGGGGATAAGTGGTGGTTTTGGGGTGGGAGTGCTGATGGGTCGAACTGTGGAGTGGGAAGGAAATGAGAGTAAATGGGGGATAGGAGGATGG
>NW_004797598.1:117519-122685 GCF_000002075.1 Aplysia californica
GGGGGGGTATTCTTTTAGTGCGTTTGCCCGGGGAAGATTTGCGGGTTGGGGATTTGCCGGACATCGCTGAGTTACGCCATGATGATAGGTCGGACTGTGGAGTTGAAATGAGAAAGAAAGTGGGGGAAATGGGGTATATAAGTGAGTGGTTTGGTGAGCAGCAGGGAAGTGGTGTCCGTTAGCCCAGGTGGTTTACTAAGGAGTGGTTGGCACTGATGGTTGTTTGTGGTTGGAGGGCGCCACTGGTAAAGTCATACTTCTTTACTTTTCACCTGTTGTTTCAGTCTGTCTATCCTACGTTTACCCAGCACTAAGTAGCCATTATTGTGTCGATGTGCTTCTCTCTGCTCTAACAAACGTAACACCTCTAATCCTCGGCACTTATATGACCTTATTGTGTTGCAAGTGCGTAAAACTCTTACTAAAACTAAGACAAGCACTGATGGTTCGAATTCCCGGCTGGGGGCTCTGGAACTCGGAGACTTTTGTGGAGTTTTTAAAGTTCTTAGTTCGGCTGGATTGGTCCCATCGGAGAAGGATGTTTAAGTCGGAGATCCCGCCTCTTGAATAACCGTGCTGAGTTGATATGGGCGTCGGTTGTCCAGTGGTTAGGCTACCGGACTCATAATTGTGAGGTTGCGAGTTCGGGGGTTGGAGCCGCAGACCCGACTTTGTGTCCTTGGGAAGGCACTTTACATACGTGAATTTTCCTCACTTCACCCAGATGGGAACGGGTACCCGGCTATAGACAGCGAGAGATCTTTTCGGAGTGTGAGCATTTTAGCGCTAAAAAATGGCACGCTTTTTTACGCTCTCATACCACATACTCACGCACCTTCTGGGAGAGCCAGAATACCTAATCTGTGATTTTAAAGATTCTGTTCTATAACCTCTGAGCCTTTCAGATGACCGCCCCAGCGCCCATGATGTTACGGTTAGGATCGTTCCTTGCATGCAAACAGAGAGTTTGCCTGTTTGCGTACCATTTAGGGGGAATATTTATTTGTTAGTATTCTCCTTTGTATTTCTCATTGCATGATTTATTATATCCGCCGTCGGCTTGCTTGGCCAGTCACGGCTTCCACCAGAGCCCCTTTACCCAGCAACGGTTCGGGGTGACCCGGGTCGGCCTTCACGGGCCTAGCGTAACGCCTCAGTGACATAAAAGTCGGACCGTACTTCACACAGACCCAGCTATCCCTTACTTTGTCCTGGTTCCACCACCCCTCCTCCCATTTTTTAACTGCCTGGATGTAATATAGGACGCAACCCAGGATGACTGACGTGGTCGAAGTATCCCGTCCTCCTTAATCATTGAAATGTTTTTTGTTTGTTTGTGTTTGTTTTTGTGTGTGTGGGTTTTTTTTCATAAAACATGAACAAGTCGAGTCAGGTTGAATTGGTGCTTACATGATGACCAAAATAAAACATTTACTCAGCCAATCAATCAATTTGATTGAATAACGGTTTTTGTTTTAGTAAAGGCCTATTTGAAACGCAGTCACGATCATGTTCAATTCCACAACCTTTGTGGTGTGCATGAAGTACAATATACAGCCAAACCTGTATGAGACAATCACCTGTACCAATAATTAACCCCTTCCCACGCCCATCCCCCTTTGCGATTCTTTAAAAAAAACAAAACATTATCATGACACTGTGTACGACGATCACCTGTCTAAGACGGCCACTTTTCTTCCCCCGACAATGGGTGACCGTCTGAGACAGTTTTGAGTGTCCATCATGTACTTACTTTGACGCTCCTCGTCGGCGACATGTCCGACTTTGACTTGACAAGTATCGGTGCTTGCGGTGACTTGGACATTTTGTGATCGTGTGGGTTTCTGAACACTCTACTGTTCTGTTTATTCCGTAGATATCACTAGTTTCAGTGCCAGGGCCTAATGACCCACTTCATTGTAGTACATGTAGTAGTAGCGCAGGTCGTTGGAGGGTACCACTGGTAGGCGGTCCTACTTCTGTTTTTTCCTTCTGTTTATCTTTCCCTTGCCTTTTCTCCTGCTCGAAATGACTTGTAACTGTGTCGACGTGCTTCTCTTTACCCGAACGAACCAACCAACCAACGAACCAACAAACAATCCTTTGATGGTTAGTCGCTCACTCTCATTAAGAAACTTGCAACAGAAAACAAGCCGGCCCAGAGTCTAGAAGTTCACTCGCACCCGATCACTGGAAGAATGATTTGGAAGCAAGTCGATGGCGGGGGCCGTGGTTAATGCAGTCTTTGTGTTGATCAGGACGTGGTTATTCTGAGTTTTCTCCCCGCCTTTGAAATATTTTCCTTTGCTTAATATGCGATCCATAAACCGTTTCACGTTCAGTGTGTGTGTGTGTGTGTGTGTGTGTGTGTGTGTGTGTGTGTGTGTGTGTGCGCGCGTGGGTGTGTGGGTGTATGTGTGTGTGCGTGTGTGTGGTCGTAGTATGTCGCCTCTATTTGACGTTCCCACCACTGGCGCTATAATTACAGGACTTGGAATCTGCGGGTGGTTGCAGGTGCTCTGGTGTGGTTTGCTTCTTCTGTCCTATATCCAAATCTTTCACCCTTAATTCCTCCTCCTTGTCTTTTTATGTTACTCTCTAGTAACTCCTCTAATCTTCGGCGCCTATGCCGTAGAACTCGTACTAAAACTAAGACAGGACTTTGGCATTGTTATAAAAATGCACAATGCACACTTTAGGTTGAAAAGATTTGGCACCTTAGTTGCTGTCTTATAAATTGATAAGGGGGGTGGGTGAGGGTTCGGAACGGGTATTTATCCGACTGACGAGATATTGGCTTTGGCTTTCAGAGGCATTAAAATCTCACACAATCCTCTCGACATATCCACAGTTCACAAAAATCCGACCGAGACAGCGACCCATTAAACATTTTCTTTAAAAAAATGGTTTAAGACGTGATTAGGAGAAGTTCACAGAAAGTCGTCCTAGTTCAAGACGTGGAGTCGTTAAAAGTTCACAGAAAGTCGTCTAAGTCGCAGGGCCATTAAAAGTTCACCAAAATTCGCCCAAGACGTGGAGTCACTAGAAGAATTTCACAAAAAATCGTCCAAGACGTGGAGCCATTGAAAGTTCACCAAAAAATAATCCACCCGAGTTGACGAGACTTCAGAAGTTCACAAAATCCTTTGGTGGCGTTTTAAAAGTTGACACAACCTCCGTGTGGTCAGTCGTGCCGTGTGTATGTCTGCTAGTGTGTAAGTGTATGTGTATGTCCGTGTGTACCTGTTGGCGCACGTACGTCCCCCGAGACGAGCCAACACTGTGGGTACCACTGACAACTGTAGGCTAGGCTTGACTTGACACAGTCGTGTAGGTGCTGATACCGAGTACCCCATACTGAGTACTCCGTATCGACTACTCCGTATCGAGTATTTGGCTGCCTCAGAATTACAAAGTTCCATCTGACATTTTTGGCATTTTTTGAGTTACAAAGCCGATGAGTCGGTGGTTGGTGAGTGCTCGGGTGTGGTTTGCTTCTTCTTTTCCATCAAACATCTAACGTCCTTATCTCCCCTCCTTCTTTTTTGTGTTTGTTACTCTCTTGTAATACCTATAATCTTCGGCACGTTTATGACCTTATTGTGTTGCAAGTGCCGTAAAACACTTACTAAAACTAAAACAAGCAAACAAACATTCATAGCTGGTGGGATGGTAGGAGGGCGCCATGTGTTTGTCTCAATTTTTTCTCTCTTTTTTTCTGTTGCTTGTCTCTTTTCTTAGCAGGTGGGTGGAGGACGCAACTGGTTTTTGTCCTACTTCGTTCTGTTCCTTGGTTTTTTCTTCTTTTTTTTCTTTTTTCTGTCTGTTGTACCTTTTCCTTGTAATGACCGTTATTGTGTCGTTGTTCCTTTTCTATCAACTCAAACTCTGACTCAATTGTCTATCTTGCTTTCCCCCTTCACTGATAACCGTCATAGCACGGGTGTCTTTGTCATTACTTGAACGAACCAACAAACGAACATGATTGTTCGGGTTCTTCGTTACCAAAGTTGGTACATGTGTATCTTACTGGACGTCCCTGGTTGTTCTTGTCCTCAACGGGGGCATTCTTGAACTTTGGCTGTTTGGGGAGTCTTAGTATTATAGACTCTCCAACTACTTTCTACTGATCCCGTTGATCCCAACAGAATTCTGGATTTTATGAAGGTCATTGGTCTTTATGGGAAGTTGGAAATGGAATTGTTAAAAATTTACAAATGTTATTTAGAAAGTTGTTTTTATTTAAGAATCTATTTACACTCAATTTTTAGCTTTTTAACATTTTAATTAGAAATATTGACCAAAATCAGGTCGTGCGGTGAACTATTGAGATTAAAACCAACTTGTTTCGCGCGCTCATATGACCTTATGCTGTTGCGAGCGCCGCAAAACCCTTACTAAACAAACAAACTTTCTTCTGTTATTGGAGATGATCTTAAATCTGGAGTCCTTGCCTTTTGAATGACTTAAACTGTGATGGACTGTAGGTGAAATCCTTGTAGTCTATGAAGTCACTCGTGTTTTGAAAGCCGTGTTTCTACCACCACCACCACCACCACCACCACCACTACAACAGTATTACCATCGCCATAACTACCATCATTGTCGTTATTATTATTTTGTTGAAATCATTATTGTTACTCGTTTTTGTTGTTGTATGTTTTTTCAGTGGTTGGTTGGCGAGTGCTCTGATGTGGTGTGTTCCCTCTTTCCTTATATCTCTCCTCCTTTTTGTGTATGTTTCTCTCTTGTAACACCTCTAATCCTCGGCACTTACGCTTGTATATAATATATATATGACCTAATCGTGTTGGAAGTGCGTATATATTTATGTTTGTTACTCCCTTGTAACACTTGTAATCTTCTGGCGCTCATATGACCTTATGCAGTTGCGAGCTCCGTAAAACCTCTACTACTAAAACAATAAAACAAGTCGTACGTTTTCAGCTGTAGCAGTACTCGGTATCGACGCCGGAAGGCAGAAAAACGAAGTGTGGATCGAACCGTATAGTGGTATCAGTGGTATCATCAGGCCAGTCGTACACTGACTGACTGGGTGGCGCTGCTGGCTTTTGTGTTGTGTCGTTCTCGATAGCCTCGCTGTGGCAGTGGTGAAAAGTGTGTTGTATCAATACCTTTGGAGATTAGGAACACACGGGACACCCC
>NW_004797598.1:130471-134636 GCF_000002075.1 Aplysia californica
AAGCGTCTTTTGTCCTTCTTTTTTATGTTTGTTACTCTCTTGTAATACCTCTAATCTTCGGCATTTACATGATCTTATTGTGTTGCAAGTGCCGTAAAACTCTTGCTGAAACTATAAAAAAAGACGCTTGTGTTTACTCGGCTGTCTCGCTGTCAGCGTTTTCGCCTATGACACAAGTGCTAATGATTTTCTCAACATGTTTGGCGGGTGGATGGTTGGTGGGTGCTTTGGTGTGAGTTTATTGCTCTTTCTTTTCAATCAAAAGTCTATCGTCCTTATCTCTCCTCCTTCTTTTTGTTTGTTTGTTTGTTTATCATTCTCTTGTAGTGGGTGGTTGGCGGGTGTTCTGGTGTGGTTTGCTCCTTCTTTCCTATCAAGCATCTATTGACCTTCCTTTTTATGTTTGTTTTTCTCTTGTAACACCTCTAATCTTCGGCAGTTATATGACCTTATTGTGTTGCAAGTGCCGTAAAACTCTTGCTGAAACTATAAAAAAGACGCTTGTGTTTACTCGGCTGTCTTGCTGTCAGCGTTTTCGCCTATGACACAAGTGCTAACGATTTTCTCAACATGTTTGGCGGGTGGATGGTTGGTGGGTGCTTTGGTGTAGGTTTATTGCTCCTTCTGTTCAATCAAACGTCTATCGTCCTTATCTCTCCTCCTTTTTTGTTTGTTTGTCATTCTCTTGTACCACCTCTATTCTTCGACACTTCTATGACTTAATTGTGTTGCAAGTACTGTAAAACTCTTAACTAAAACGAAGCAAAATAAAACAAAAAGACTATTTTAAAAAACTGGCAAGATAATGCAAGGCACTAATCAAATACAAAAAACGACCCCCCCCCCCCAAAAAAAAAATAAATAAATAAATAAAAAAAAATAAAAAAATGAAAATAATAATAATGAAAATAATAATAAAATAAAAAATAAGTAAATAAATAAATAAATAAATATATATAGATCTATATATAAATTTAAAAAATAAAATGACAACAAATAAAAATACCGAAACAAAATGCCACCACCACCAACGACAACAACAACAACAACAACAACAACAACAACAACAACAACGACAACAGCAACAACAACCACCACAACAACCATACTTTGATGGTACAACGTACAACAGTCATGTTTCCGTGTGCTAGTATAACTTACCTTCTATGTGTTAATCCATATTCTGTGTGTATACTGTTGGCAAATAATCCGGCGCGATAATCCGAAATGGTAATCCGAGAAGTTTCTTTCTTTCTCTCTTTCTTTCTTTCTACAGTCGTCCGTGTGCTGATTTCTCAAAGTCTGGTTGTTGGTTTCTTTTCTGTTGTTTTTTTTTTTGGGGGGGGGTCTTTTTTTTCTTTTCTTCTTCAGTTGAGAGTCTCTCCGGGGGTCCTCATAGCCGTCTTAAGACAAGATCGAACGAGGTTTGCATTCCGAAAACATATTGTACGTCTTTGTGAATGGAGAGACGCAGACAAGTGGAGCTCTATAAACATGTAAATTATGTCTGTTCAGACGAGACACACGGCAACGGTATTATATATCATCATAAGCTTTGTGGCGTGGAGCGGGTGGTTGGCGGGTGTTCTGGTGCGGTCTGCTCCTTAAAAAAACAACAATCAATAACCCCCAAAAAGATCTGTTATCGTCAGTTCATAGTTAGGCGTACGTCCTACTGTTCTGTTCCCAACAATGCGAATGATCTGTTTGCTTTAGATTGTCTCGCGTAGACTACGACGAAAACTCTATACAGGCAGGGGGTTGGCGGACGACCGTCACTGGTAGGTCCTACTTCTTTTTTTTCCTTCAGTTGTTTCTGTCTTTCTGTCCTGCTTCTTCTTGGTGCAGCTGCGCTAAAATAAAAATATGCCGGTTATTGTGACGATGTGCTTCTCTGTACATAAACAAAACGAAGGCGTTTTTTGTCTCTCCGTCTTGCCTCTTTTCTACACAGTGATATTATGTTAGTTATTGTGTAGTTATTGTGTCGATGCGCTCCTTTTTACTCAAACTCGAAAAAACACTTCACAGCACAACAACGTAACAATAAGTCCGTCCTGCTCGGACAGAGAGCTTAAAGTGACAACATCAGCCTGAGTGCTGAAATTCCAGGCCTCAGCTCCTCTCCCTCAGCCTAGTGGCAGATCAGACGACTATAGCGGATGAGATCCTTCTCTCGTCCCCTCTAGCTAGCTGTAGGCCGGACGACTATATAGATGAAATCCTTCTCTCGTCTCTTCTAGCTAGCTATAGACCAGATGACTATGTAGATGAGATCATTCTCTCGTCTCATCTAGCTAGCTATAGATCAGATGACTAGATCTATATAGATGAAATCCTTCTCTCGTCTCCTCTAGCTTGCTATAGACCAGACGACTATGTAGATGAAATCCTTCTCTCGTCTCCTCTAGCTAGCGACAGGCCAGGCGACTAAAGCTGATGAGATCGCCCTCTCGTTCCGCGCTAGAGCAGCGCTAATGGCACTAGTTGTTGTCGGAACCTAAAAAAACCTGCGAGGGCTTCGGCCGCCGCGTGATCGGCTCAGATTTGTGGTGGGTAGCGTGCAACAAACCAAGTGGCGTGGAAGTAATTGACTTGTGAGAGGTACCGATTTTTTCCGGATAAAAGATTATATTTCTGACATCCGGATTATGAAATGAATGTTCCAATTTTTGCGATATTTCCCTGCTTATACTTATACCTTTATTAATATTTCAATTCCTTTTTGTGTCACGTTGCTTTTAAGTGGCGTCGGTAGTCTAGTGGTTAGGCTACCGGACCCGTAACCGTGAGATTGCGGGTTCGGGGGTTCGAGCCTTAGCTTGATTCGACGTTGTGCCCTTGGGAAAGGCGCTTTTCACGAATTACCCACTTGGCTCGGTCCTTTCGGAGATGGACGTTAAACTCGGAGGCCCCGCCTCTTGAATAACCCAACTGTGTTGAAAGGGGTGTTCAACCTATGCCAGTCATAGAGCATTGCATTTTGTCTTTGGTACAATTGTTGCATGATAGCCGGCGTCTGTGGTTCAGCGGTTAGGTGCTTTGTCGTCGCAAGCAGAAGACCCGAGGTTGATTGCCAAGTGAGGAGAATTGATTGTCGCTTTTAAACACAAGAGGGATATCCCAATAAATGTTGTTTTGAGAAAATCGAAGTCAAAGTTTTTGGACCCTTATTCCGTCTTTTTAAAAGACAAGGAGAGTTTTCTCTATAACCAAACAAATATACACACCAATGAAACTAAACTTCTCCTATAGGTAGGGCAAAGCCCACTTTTGGCGTAGGTCAAGATGTCTGGAAACCCCCGAAATCTGGGTTCGCCCACTTGTCCCTAAAAGCAACCCATTTTTATCGAGTATCTCGGGTCTTTTTGCAGTGTAGTTGTATACCTCTCAGCCCCAGTTGGCCCCTTATGGGCAGGGCCGAAACCTGCCTCCAAAGTGATCTTAAATTTGTCGATGGAGGCATAAAAACACCTACAAAAACAAAAAAAAAAAAAACAAGAAAAGAAATTTAATGACTCGTTCTGCTTCTTTTTTTCATATAAGATTATAGATAAGGTGATACTTTTTTGTCCCAGTGGGAAAATTTTCTGCTTTGAGTTCTCGTCAACTGCAGTTCAACGTAGGTTGTTTTTGTGTGTCGACAGTGATGTAAAAGTCTGCTCAATCAATCGACCGGTCAACCAGCCAACCGACCAACCGACCGACCAACCAATCAACCCACCAACCAGTCAATCAATCGATCAATCATTCAATCGATCGATCGATCGATCAATCAATCGGTCAATCTACCAATCAATCAATCAATCAGTCACTTTACCAATCGATCAATCATGACTTTTTGTGGTCTCCGGCGTCATTAATTGGTATCGACAAAGACTCCTCACTTTTACGTACAAGAAATGTGTTCGGTTCCCATGTGGGGTAGATATTTCAAGATTATTATACATGTAGTACGATTACGCGTGGTTCCAGTGGAAGAATGGTGGTTGGAGGCCGTCACAGTTAGATCCTACTTCTTTTCTATCTGTCTGTCTTGCTTCTTCCCTGCACTAAATGAGCATTATTGTGTCCATGTGCTGCTCTTTGCTCAGACTCAAACTCAATACGGTAAACTGTTTGTGTTGCTAGTCCGTAAAGATATCTATTGAAATATTACCCCCCC
>NW_004797598.1:134844-136824 GCF_000002075.1 Aplysia californica
TTTTTTTTCCCCCCCCTCTCTCTCTCTCTCTCTCTCTCTCTCTCTCTCTCTCTCTCTCTCACTCTCTATATATATATATATATATATATATATATATATATATATATATATATATATATATATATATATATATATATATATATATATATATATAAATATATATGTATATATATCCATCTATCTAATATATAATTATAATATATTATTGATATATTTTTATATGATTTTTTTTAGAACTCAGGCTGATACAATATAAATGGGAAAATAAGCAGCCGCGAAACATGAAATGGGGGCACGACACCGCCATTAAAAAAAATCTCGCCGAACTTGGGTAATCGGATCCGTTTCTTTCTTCCCTCAACTTCTACGTCTTTAGAACAAAAACCTCTGTACTGTCTGTATGTAGTCTGCCGTAGGAGGGCGGCGGCAGTAGCGGTAGAAGTAGACAGTAGAAGTAGAAGGCATTAACCCACGCGCGCCCTCGCCCAGGCTTTTTCACGCTTGGCTCGTCTGTAGCGCGGTGTGTGGAGTTTGCTCCAACAGATTACACGGTCACTTCCACAGAACCACGTATGTCACAGTTTGGCTAAAAGTCGAGGTAGCCCAGTGACTATAGGCTACCGGACTCGTAATTATAATCGTGAGATTGCGGGTTCGGGGGTTCGAGGGTTCGAGCCTCAGCTCGGTCCGACGTTGTGTCCTTGGGAAAGGCACTTTCCACGAATTTCCAATTTGTCTCGATCCTTTCGGAGATAGACGTTAAACTCGGAGGTCTCGCCTCTTAAATAACCTAACAGTGTTGATAGGGGCGTTAAACCCATACAATTTCACCAGTTTATAAAAGTCGAGCTTGTAGGTGGTTGGCGGGGGCTAACTGGTGTGGCTTGTTCATTTTTTTGGGTTTTAATTAAACATCTATCGTCCTTATCTCCCCTCCTTTTTGCGTATGTTTCTCTCCTGTTGCACCTCGACTAGTCTTGGGCACTTATATGACCTTTTTGTGTTGCAAGTGCAGTAAAACTCTTACTAAAAGTAAAAGAAACACAAAACGAAGTCGAGCTGTTCAGTTATGTGTTCTGGCATCTATCCTTCTGTTGTAGTAGGACGATGTGTGACTTCAAACTCGGGGTGGGGATGGGAGGAAGAGGAGACTCAGAGATACGGGTAAGGAGGGAGGGAAGGAGGTAGGGAGGAAGAGGAGACTCAGAGATAGGGGTAAGGAGGGAGGGAAGGAGGTAGGGAGGAAGAGGAGACTCAGAGATAGGGGTAAGGAGGGAGGGAAGGAGGTAGGGAGGAAGAGGAGACTCAGAGATAGGGGTAAGGAGGGAGGGAAGGAGGTAGGGAGGAAGAGGAGACTCAGAGATAGGGGTAAGGAGGGAGGGAAGGAGGTAGGGAGGAAGAGGAGACTCAGAGATAGGGGTAAGGAGGGAGGGAAGGAGGTAGGGAGGAAGAGGAGACTCGGAGATAGGGGTAAGGAGGGAGGGAAGGAGGTAGGGAGGAAGAGCAAGAGGAAAGTGTGTGTGTGTGTGTGTGTGTGTGTGTGTGTGTGTGTGTGTGTGTGTGAGAGAGAGAGAGAGAGAGAGAGAGAGAGAGAGAGAGAGAGAGAGAAGGGGGGGGGGGGATACTGTTCTACAGATGAAGGGGCAAAAATAACATAATGTTGAGAGTTTTTTGTTCTGTTATTTGCATTGGCTTTTGTTTGGATTTTATTTTCCCCTTCACTATCCCTTAAAAACATGGTTTTTGTGACTTACTGCTTTCTTGACCGAACCCGTCGGACTGTTCATAACTATCGAACACTGCCATTAAGTATGACTCTTTGCTTGTTTCCCCAATGGTTGGAAACGAGTGTGGCTGAGTTTAACCGACGGATAGCTTGTTTAAGGCCTCCTACCCCCCCCCCTCCTACCCCCCTCCTACCCCCCTCCTCCCCTCCTCTCACACCCCAAACCTTGTATTATTGAGGGCGGTAAAAACCAC
>NW_004797598.1:137993-139924 GCF_000002075.1 Aplysia californica
CAAAGCATGTTCATAGATCAAGTTCTTCGGCGGGTCAGAGCTCACTATTAATTAGTCGCGCGAGGATCTATCTCGACGTTCCTCGAATGGAAGAAATAAAGTGGTTTGAACGGGGGAACCGGCCCCAAAAAACCCCCCAAAACCCGAGCATGACACCACCAAATGTTGGAGTGTGTTAAAAAATGGGCTTCTTCCCTCACAAAGTATGTTCATAGATTAAGTTCTTCGGGGGGTCAGAGTTCACTATTAATTATTCGCGTGAGATCTATCTCGACGTGCTTCAAAATAACGACCGCCGAGGAGCGAACGGTTTGAATGAAAGAATGGTTGAGTGGTTTGATCGGGGAACCGGTTTAAAAAAAAACCAAACAACAAAAAAAAACCTGAGCGTGGCACCACCCGGGGCTTCAGTGTGTGAAAAAATCGGGCTCTTTTGGTTCACGCCTGTGTAACTTTTAGTTTTTTAAAAGTTTTAGTAGAGGTTTTACGGCGCTCGCAACTGCATAATATCATATTATGAGTGCCAGAAGGTAAGAGGTGTTACAAGAGAGTAACAAACATAAAACAAGAAGAAGGGGAGATAAGGACGATAGATGTTTGATAGGAGAGAAGAAGCAAACCATACCAGAGCACCCGCCGACCACCAACCTGTGTAACTTTGTTTGGTTTGGTCTGTCGGGGTCAGTCTAGCGAGCCTGTGCGGATTTTGCGTGGGGTTGGGTTTTTTTTTTGTGTATGCGTGTGTGACTTGGTTAATCCGATCAGAGGGCCTATATCGCCGGATAATGAGTCTATGCTGTGCTTTCTTCTTATATGTAGTACCCGAGCGGAGTAGATATACTAAGACGTCTTGCTTATCGACGTTTATTGGTAGCCGTTTTTAAGGTTACTCGGAACTAAATGGGAGTTATTATTTTTTTCGGGGGGAGGGGGGCGCAGGGGGTGGTCTAAGCCCGGAACAGCACCACGACATAACAAAGTCATGTGGGTGGTTGACGGGTTCTCTGGTGTGGTTTGCTTCTTCTTTCCAACCAGTGATTAATCATCTGTCGTCCTTATCTCTCCTCCTCTTTTTGCTTGTGTTTTTTTTTAATTGTGTGTGTGACTTGGTTAATCCGATCAGAAGGCCTATATCGCTGGATAATGAGTCTATGCCGTCTTTTTTTCTTATATGTTGTACTCGAGCGGAGTTGATACTTGTTATCAGGGGGGGGGGGGCATTAACCTGTTCTTATGCACAGCAGAATTGTAAATGGGCTGATTCATCAATGTCATGCTTATAACTAACTGTGCCTGAACTCCAACAGGGAACTGCTTCTTTTTCTTTCTTAATCTTTACTATCGTCATGTCATTTTCCCTCTACTTCTTTTGTATGTTTGTCACACTCTTGTGACCCGCTATTTCTGGGGTACCTTGATAGTCGAAGCAGACTTTGCGCTTTTGAAGCTAGAGAGGTGAGCAGAGTAAGCCTGATTCCTTGAAAGGACTTTTCTGTTGATATCCACCCCTTGGCGCTCATATGACCGTATGCAGTTGCGAGTGCCACAAAAATCTAAATAAAAAAAACAACAAAAACCATCATTTTGTTTATTTTATATATGTATATATGTATGTATATATATTGCTACCCGAGATTTTGATGTTGTACTTGCATTTGTTCTTTGGCAGTTCTAAGTGTATTTGCCGTTTTCCGGAAGATTCAACGCTTGGTTCGTTTTCGGAGAAACCAAGACGTTTCCTTTGCAAATGGCGTCTCAAAATTTCAAAGTACCAAACATTAAAAAGAAAGCCCTACTGGATGTAAATAAATGATCGTAGAGACATAAAACTTTGAGCACGAGATTGGAAATATTATCTAGGCTTTCTAAAAATATGTCGGGTTGCATTATGTGGCTCCCAATATCGGATAAATTTGGCGAAAGGGAGGGGG
>NW_004797598.1:141427-162463 GCF_000002075.1 Aplysia californica
CCCTCCCGAATCTAATCCTCAATGTGTGTATGGACATTTGTTCGATTTCGGTACCTCGAGAGGGACTTCTGTTTGCCCTATAATACATTAATCTGGATAGGCTACTGTTGTCGGGGTGGGTGGTTGGCGGATGCTCTGGTGTTGTTTTCTCATTCTTTCCTATCAACGTCTATCGTCTTTATCTCTCCTCCTTCTTTTCTTTAAATGTTTGTTACTGTCTTGTTACACCTATAATTTTCGGCACTTATATGACCTTCTTGGTATTGCAAGTGCCGTAAAACTCTTACTAAAACTATAACTCGATCCCGGTACCTCAAGAGGGGCTTCTGTATAACAGTACATTAATCTGGGTACTGTTATCAGGGTGGGTAGTTGGCGGATGCTCTGGTGTGGTTTACTCCTTCTTTCCTATCGAGGTAATGTTTATTTACATCAAATTTTTAGTATTTTAGCATTTTAATAAGGATGTTGACCAATATCGGGCTGTACAGCGTACTGTTGTGAACAGAACAAACCTTTTTGCGCACACCTCTAATCTTCAGCACTTATATGACCTTATTGTGTTGCAAGTCAGACTTAAATGTCTTATGTTTAAGAACATTTTGATATTTTACTCTTGTGGGTGGTTGGTGGGTGCTTAGATGTGATCTGCTCCTTCTTTCTTATCAAACATCTGTGGTATTTATCTCCCTTCTTTTTTTGTATTTATAACTGTCTGTAACTCTTCTAATTTTTGGCTCTTAAAGGACCAAATTGTGTCGCAAGTCCTGTAAAACTCTTACTAAAATAATACTTTTTTTTTCTGTCTCTTCTCTCAGGTTCTGCTGCAGATGATGATCATTGTGACAGGCAACTACAACTTCTTCAACCTGCTGACCATCACACTGTGCATTTCCCTGCTGGACGACTCCTTCTGTATGTTCTCTCAGCCCAAGTATAAAAAAGGTTTGTCAGTCAGGCATTCTGTCTGTTTTATTCCAGTAAAAGTAAAGTTGTTCCCGCATCCGATCCGGACATTGGGGATTGCTTGTTAGTGAGACAACTTCCTGGGCCTTCGGCATATTGTGGTAGGTTGGCCAGTTCCTTTCCACGCTGCCTTTACTTCCCTAACTGTACTGCTGGGTGGGCAGGAATGGACAAAAAAATCAGTGTCCGAACCGAGGTTCAAACCTGGACTTTCTGTATCGGAGACAAGCGCACTAACCACTCCGCCACCACTCCCTTTTTATTCCATTACAGGAGTAATGATTAGTAATGACAGATAACATTTGTATAGCGCAAATTCCCGCCCAACAGCAAGCTCTATGCGCTTTACAATCTATTTTAGATTAGGACAAGACTTTTACAAGTCCAGCTGAAGAACAAGAACGGTTGTGTTAGTTTCGGTGGAACAAGAATACAATTGAAACTGTCCAACGCGGCCACCGTTTTGTCAAGATACAGTGGTCGGTTGTCTTAGACAGACTGACGTTGTGGGTAGTGTCATTATAATACAGAAGAAAAATGCAGGTCAGGAAATACGAAGTATGGCATAAGAGCGGATGAAGCTAGTGTAAATAATATTTTGTCTTTGTAATTTTGTTTGTTCAGGTACCCATGTCACTCTTCATGAAGTTTTCAGTTTATGCGAAGGTATGCTCATCCAAAACATAGGTTTGTGCTGTTAATTCAGGCTTAGCTTAATTTAGTTGTTTCAATGCAGACTGGTGCATTAATGGCCAGAGATAGTTTTCGCTTTTGAGGTAACCAAGCCCCTTGATTTCTGTAAAGTTTTCCATGTGTGTATCTAAGACCATTTTTGCAATGCATGATAGGTGTTGAGTGCAGTGCCAACAGACATATCTGTTCTAAAGAAATATATCTTAGCTTTTTAAACCCTGAGTTCTTTCCACCGTTTGCCGGAGTTTTTTGTACAGTCACCCAAACCTGGTCCACTATGTCTGGTTATAATCCCAAAAGCTTGCCTTCAACTTCTTAATTGCGAAAACAAAGGCTTAGTCATTACTAAAAAAACTTGGTTCAGGAAAAGTTCCGAAACACAAGTAAAATACTAGTACTAAATTAAACGAAACAGTTGTCACTAGTACTGGACGCTCCCAGCGTCCTGCTTGTGGGGTTTAAAGAATTAAGAATGGTTGGATGTGTACAACTTCAGAGTGATTTGAGTGTATAAATTTTTTTTTACAGCAGATAGTTAAAGGGCGCCACTTTCAGGCCGTATTGCTTTTCAGACATCGGAAATCACCTTTCTCCATTCATTCCGTTGCTCGATTACTCTCTATAAAGCTACGATATCTTAATCTTTCCAGGTCACCCTTCTTTTTAGGCTTCTCTTTTCTCAAACTATACTAAAGGTTGAGTCTTTAATTCCCTTTTGGGGGCCCTCGTGGCCTGGAGGTTATGGTGTTGGCCTCTCATTGTAAAGTCCCGGGTTAGAATCCAGGTAGTGACCGAACAATTTTCTTCTCTAAAATTGTCTCCATTCACCTCCTTTCCTGCTCTCTAGCAACGTTCTGTCATCTGCTTTCATCTCCTCTTTCTGCCCCCACCCCTCACTCCTTTGCCCCCTCCTCTGGGCTCCTGACTACTACTACTCCTTGGCTCCTTACTGCTTCTTTCAGCCACACCCCTGATCTTCTGGTAGGAAAGATCTACACCTAGCCTTCTTGGACAAGGGCGAACAATTTCGGAGGGCACGTGTGCAAGTTGCGCATGATAAAGATCCTTTGGTGGTCTAAAATCAATAAGAGTAAGCTTCGGCCGCCACCCGGGCAAAATTCAAAATTTCTTACCAATTAAAAATGTTTAGTGTGTCCTGCGCGCTCATTTGACCGTATGCAGTTGCACGCGACGTAAAACACTTACCAAAAACCCCCCCCCAAAAAACCTCTCTTTTAGCCTCTGACCATCTGTATTTGATCTGTCCAGTGAGTTCCAAGAAGAAGTCGGTGGCCTGGAGCGGTCTGAGCGGCGTGGCCAACTACCTGTTCCCCCTGGTGGTGCTGGGATACATCGGCTACCAGACCGTGCTACTGTTTAACATCAAGCTCAACCCAGACTTTACAGTGCACTCAAAGATCGGTGAGTTATATATGTCAGCAAAGTAGGGAGATTTATTTGTTTTATATACTTTTACTGACATAACGATGGAGGCATAAAAAAAACATCAAAATATTTTAAAAAATCTCTAGAAGGTTGTAAAAGAAGCAGGACCTACCTGACCCCCCTTCCCCTCCTTTCACGCACACACACACACACACACACACTCACTCACACACACAGACACACACACTCACACACATACACACACACACACACGCACACACATGTTGGATAAAAAGAAACAGATGGGGGCCTCAAAAACACCTACATGAAAAAAAAACAACCCCAAAAACCTGTCTATCTTCAGCCTTCAGTGAGCAACAGTTTACCAGATGGCTGGAGACCGTGATGCCGTACACCATCTATTTGGGAGCAGCCTCTCTGGGCTTCGAGGTGGTGGTCTCTTTGGTCAGGTAAGGGCTCAGAATTGTGTTGTCACACTTTTTTGTTGTCAGCAAATAGTTTTTTGTGGGTGGTTGGCGGGTGCTCTGGTGTGGTTTGCTTCTTCTTTCCTATCAAACATCTATCGTCCTTATCTCCCCTTTTTCTTTTTTATGTTTGTTACCCTCTCGTAACACCTCTGATCTTCTGGCGCTCCTATGACCTTATGCAGCTGCGAGCGCCGTAAAACCTGTACTAAAACTACTGTATAAAGTTGAGAGGAAATTTTGCGGGAAAGGAAGTAGAAACCTTATCGTGTAACAGCCAGGTTCATCGTCATCCAGTGCCAGATCTGCGACAGACATCGGCGATCATGGTTTTCCATTCATTCCTTTGCTCGGATGCTCTCAAAAAAGCTACGTTTCCCTGGTCTTTTCCTGTTACCCATTTGTTTAGGTTCCCTTAGTATGTTGTTCTGGGCCTACCCCTGCCTCGCTTGCCCTCAATTTTGCCAGTGAGAGATAGAAGTTCAAGACCCTTATGTCTATTCAGGTGTCCCAAAAACTGCATTTGTCGTTTCCTGATTGTTTTTAACATTGAGCGTCCCACGTGGGCTTCATCAAGCACTACCTCATTTGATTTCTTTTCCTTCCACGATACTCTTAGCAGTCTCCTAAGAAACCACATTTCTGTTGCTTCTAATACCTGCTTCTAAGCCTGGTTACGTAGTAATAAATTTGTCTCACAATGCGGTAAAATCAGGCGCTTGTGAGCTTTGGTGGGCTCTTGAAGTTCTTGGTATCGTCTGAAGGCTTGTTCATTTGTCTTGCTTTTGATAAAAAAAATATACCCATCTATCTTGAACAAAAGTCGAAAGTGTTTATAAAATTGAGAGAAAATTTTTCTGGAGAAAAAAAAAAGTAGAAACCATTTGTGCAACAGCCTGGTTACGTAGAAATATAATTTTGGTCGTTTTAAAAGGACAAAGTTGTTGAAGTACAGTTGAAGTTTTCTAAGATGGCGGCCTTTAGTCCAGGAGAAAAAACCCCCCAAAAACGGTCGTCTTAAACAGGTGGACCTCTTACGCAGTGTCGTTATAATGCATAATTAATTATGTGAGAGTTGAGAGGTGTAACTCTCATAATTGAAGATGGATTGCTTTTTATTTTTTATTGTCCAATTTTTGGCTATTAAAGGAAATTGTTAATCCCCCCCCCCCCCGACTTGGCCCAGTGACGGAAATATGCAATGTTTGACTTGACCCATGATAAGAGATATGTGCACTACTTGTAATTTTTCATTATGGATACTGTAGTGTAAAAAAAACCCCAACAAACCAAAGGGGGGTTGGGGGAAATACGAGGTGGCTGTTTGTACAGGTGATTGTTTTATACAGTTGGCTGTTAAAGCAGGTCCGACTGTATTTGTGGGAATTGTTTGTCTTAAAATTAGAGATGCAAAGATCTTGCAGGGTGACCAGAGGGCGTCCCTGGCACGTCCTTCCTCACCAACCATCAGTCATGTCTATTGGTCTGCCTTGCTTTTTTTTCTGCCCTGCTTTTTCCCAGACTTAAACTGCTGTTAAGTAGACTCTGTGCTCTCGAAGCTAGAGAGGTGAGCAGAGTAAGTCTGATTCCCTGTAAGGACTTCTCTGTTGACATCCACCCCTTGGCGCTCATATGACCTTATGCAGTTGCGAGCGCGGTAAAACCTCTACTAAAACAAAACAAACAACTGTTATGATTTATAATATAATATAGATTGTAATACCGAGTGTCCTTTGGGGGATCAGTTCTCTAACACACACTGTTTGACGACTCGCAGCCTTGAAAACAAACACGCTTGTTTTTGAAGGTCACCTTTGGCTTTGTTCGGTTTGTGCCACGATGGTTGCCTTTCTCCCTCAAACTGGCTACCAAACCAAACCGTACCGAACCGATCCAGTCCGATCATGCCAATGGACACTGGGTATAATGGGCATAGAGCTTGCGAGGAACTAGAGCGAGGATATTATCTATACAAATGCTGTTTATTTATTATTATTTTAGTATTATCACGGCAATGTGCTTATCTTTAATTTGCTCCCCCAGTCCTTTCAGGTCGCAGAAGTTTTGTGATACGCTCTACACAAATGCTGGTTTTTAAATAATTTTATATATTTTATGACTATGTCCTGTGCTAGTCTTTAACTCGCCCCCACCACCTCCTCCCCTCCTCCCCCCTCCCCCACCCACTACCACCACCTTCCCCTCTCATGTGCTAATCTTGAACTCACCCTCCCCTCCTCCTCCTCCCCTCCTCCCCCCTCCCCCGCCAATCCTTTCATGCCTCAGGAGTCTTGTGATATGCACTACACAAATGCTGTTTATTGTATAATTTTATATATTTTATCATTATGTCGGTGTGCTAATCTTGAACTCACCCTCCCCTCCTCCTCCTCCCCCACCCCCCCCCATCCCCCTCCTCCTCCCCCTCCCCCGCTACTCCTTTCCTGCCACAGGAGTGTTGTGATGGAGAGAGGCGCCGTGCGGAAGCTGATGTGCCTGGCTGGGACCGTCGTGTTTTCTCTGTTTGCCGTCTTCATCTTCACCGTCACTCTGGTGAGCCATTTGTTCATCTTATCACCATCAATGAACGGTCACAGTGACTGTTTGTGCAGGACAGAGTCTTACACTTATAAATGGTCTCTTTTAAGGACAAGCGGGCTAACCCAGATTTTGGGGGTTTCCAGAAATCTTGACCTACCCCAAAAGTGGGCATTTCCCTACGTAAAGGAGAAGTTTGGTGTCATTGGTGTGTATATTTGTTTGGTTATAGAGAAAACTCTCCTTGTCTTTTAAAGAAACTGAAAAAGGGTCCAGACGCTTTACCTTCCATTTTCTCAAAGCAGCATTTTTCAGGATAGACCACTTGTGTTTAAAAGTGACCAAATGTGAAGCAGCGTAGTGCAATCAGGCGCTTGTCAAAGTAATGTAATCAAAGAAACAGCATTCTTTCTGGTCGTCAGGCAAATTTTTTCGATTATTCTTTTTTTTGGCTCAATACCTTCTATACCCATTTAAAACACATTTCTACGTTGTAAATTTGCTGTTCCCAAAGACTCTCAAGCCTTGGAAGTCACTAGATTTGGGGGGCCATTTTCTCATTAATTTTACCTCTGAAAGCAGGCTACCCCCACCTCCTTTAATCATAAATATCTCGAGCTCTATTCAAGATAAATGCATATTTTTTCCTCTAAAGCTAGACAAATGAACACTGTTTAAGATGGTATCAATAACTCCACATGCCTAGTATTGACGAGCGCCTGATTCCTCCGCGTCGTGACACAAATAATGAATAATAAGTTACATTTTTATTGGTCCCAGAAGTGCAATTTGGTTTACAATGGCAAACATACATACGTGCATAAATACATAATTATAAATACACACTTACATTAATACCAAAACATATACATGATTGATACACAATATTACACCTATACAGAACAATTTCACAACCATGGCAATATGTGAATGGTTGGTTTCTGTGGGTGCCTCACAGTCTGACAGGCTGCATGTTCATAGGGGGACTGGATTGGTGAATTGGATTGGGTTGGAGAATCAGATTGAAATTGGATTGGGTTGGAGAATCAGATTGAATTTGATTGGGTTGGAGAATCAGATTGAATTGGATTGGGTTGGAGAATGGGATTGAATTGGATTGGGTTGGAGAATCAGATTGAATTGGATTGGGTTGGAGAATCAGATTGAATTGGATCCTTTAGAGGTTGTACTTGACTTTTGCATGAACTCTTTAAATTAAAAAAAAAATGACTTTTTGCATTGTTTCCGAGCATCTGGTTTGTTTGATGCAATTTTAAAAGAAAATGAGAAAGTTTCACATCAGTGTCAGTCTACGTTTAATCATATATCAGTATGTCAATGCAGTTGCGATTTTGTTTTAAAAAAAACAAATTGCAACTCTGAATATAGCTTAGAAAATATGAGACAGAGCAGGCGAAGAGTAGGCTTTGGCCGTCACCCAGTCAAAATTCAAAATTTCCAACAATTGAAAATGTTTGGTGTGTCCCGCATGCTCATATGACCTTATGTTGTTGCGAGTGCCGAAAAACACTTACTTTGAGCAGGCGAAACTTTGATGTTAATATCTCGGATGGAAGAAGTACATATTGCTTATATTCGTAATGTAACTATTGGATTCCAATTGCATCTTCTGTTCAGTACAGAAGTAAATGGGACACACTCAACACTAGATTTCGTCCAACTCTAGATTTCATCCAGCGCTATGTTTCATTCTACTATAGATTTCATCCAACGCTAGGTTTCATCCAACTTTAGATTTCATCCAACGCTAGGTATCATTCAACTTTAGATTTCATCCAAAGCTAGGTTTGGTCCAACTCTAGATTTCATCCAACGCTAGGTATCATTCAACTTTAGATTTCATCCAAAGCTAGGTTTGGTCCAACTCTAGATTTCATCCAACGCTAGGTATCATTCAACTTTAGATTTCATCCAACGCTAGGTTTCATCCTACTCTAGATTTCATCCAACGCTCGATTTCATCCAACTCTAGATTTCATCTAATGCTAGGTTTCATCCTACTCTAGATTTCATCCAATGCTAGGTTTCATCCTACTCTAGATTTCATCCAGTGCTAGGTTTAATCCTACTCTAGATTTCATCCAACGCTGGGTTTCATCCTACTTTCGATTTTTCACCCAACACTACTAGGTTTCATTCAATGCTACTGGGTTTCACCCAATGCTAGGTTTCTCCTAACAAAAGGTTTCATCTGACTCAAGGTTTCACTCAACAGCTAGGTTTCACCCAATCCAACACTAAATTTGTATAACACAACACGCATAGAGTGAGCTGTCTCAATATGTGTACAGAAACTTCTTTTTAAAAAGATAAAATAAAAGAGCCTTCTAAAGTATGTGTGACTCCAAAGCTGTTCTCCTTCACTAGCAAAGGAAGAGTGAAAGCTTATTTGAGATAATTTGTAGAAATCTTTGTCTTTGAATGACAATTGTGATTTCCAGCTTGAGACTTATACTAAAACTTATTTAGTCAAAACTCATTTTGTCAAAACTCTTTTGAGAGATTTAGAGTCTACATTTTTAAAATCAAAGTTGTGATTTTCAACGTGAGACTACTATACAGGCGACTCGAGGCTTCAAATCCTTGCCTGAGTGTTTCTGAATCTTGGTTGTTTGAAATAGTGTTTACGCTTTCTACTTCGATTATAACATGGCCGGTACTTTTAAGGTTGTCCTTTTGAGTGCTCTACGTCAGGTGGAACCAAGCCTACTTTCAAACTGCTGTGTAAACTAGTAATAATGATAATAAATAAATAGTAATATTAATAAATAATAATAAAAAATAATAATAAAAAAAGAGTAATAATAAATAATAACATTAATAAAAATAATAATAATAAATAATAATAATATTCATAAAAATAATTATAATATTCATAAAAATAATAATAAGTGATAATGATAAAAATAATAGAGTGCATTTATATAGCTGTCTATCCTTTAAAAGTATAAGCTCTGAGAGCTGCATATTGATGATATAATTACTGAGAGTAAAACCTCACACACACGCAAGAAGAAACGTTTCATATAATGAAGAAAACCAGTTCTACCCCAAAAGAAAGAACTTTCTCTGCCGTACATTAATTATATACTCATAACGACACCAATGAAAACAAGACACATCAAGCACCTGCTAACACACTCCTACTAAGACTTAAATCAGTGGCGATGTGTCCACCGCGAAATAGCAGTAAAAAATATTTCACTACCTCTGAGTTAGTTCATTGGTTCAATAAATATTAAAAGATCTGCTTTTCCCAAAAGCTAACATTGCGTTGAGAGGAGCTTAGTCCTTAAATAAGAAAAGAGAAAACGTTCAAACCTGTTGTCAGTGAATACATGAAAAACAAGAGACTTTTCACAAAAGCTAACATTGTGTTGAGAGAAGTTTTGTCCGGGGGTAAACCCACTATGTCGGGGCCCTTTTTTGGTGTTAAATCTAAAAATGATAAAAATGTTATTAAATGGGTCATTAAATCGAAAGTAGCAAACCTGTTTTGATAGTTTTTCATCTAATGAATGAACTTCCAGTACAAGAGACTTGTTTTCGGCAATTCCCAAAAAGTAATTTGATGTCAAAGTCGTTGTAAAGGATTGTGCCCGAGCCGCTGTCAGCAGCTCACTGGCACAGTGGTTTCGACTAAGGGGCGCTGGGAGCGACTTGCCGGAGATAAAGAGTTAAATAAAGAACAAACAAATATTCAAACATTTTGTTTATGAATACTTGAAAAACAAGAGAGAACAAAACTTCAGTACTACGATTTGTTGTTGAACAAAGATTGTCTGGCCTGTGTCTTTCTTTGGACTCGCCTTGTGTTCTTCATTTTGGGATGAAAAACTGTTAACCCCCGGGTTGCAAGATTAATGACAAATTTAATCTTCTTTTTGGGTGGTTGACGTGTGCTCTTGTATGGTTTGCTTCTTCTTTCTTATCTGCTTAAAAAAAGTCTATCATCCTTATTTCTCCTCTTTTTTTATTTTTATATATATATTTTTTTAAACTTTGTATGTTGCTCTCTAGTAACGTCTCTAATCCAGGCCAATTATATGACCTATTTGTGTTGGGAGTGCTGTAAAACTCTGAAACTCCTTTTTTTTACTTTGTATGTTGCTCTCTAGTAACGTCCCTAATCCTGGCCAGTCATATGACCTATTTGTGTTGGGAGTGCTGTAAAACTCTGAAACTCTGCTGACCAAAACTAAATGTTCTCCCCCCCCCCCTCTAACAGGTACCACACACCACTGTCCACAAACCGACCCAGTCAGCACTGCCTAAGCCAGTGTTGACCTACCATAGCGCGGCCAGGCCATTCCATATCACTAGCTCTTACGGGCTCTTTAGGAGGTATCTGCCGCGCCTGTCCGCACCCCAAACCCCCAACCAACCCTCCCCCCCCCCCCCACCTTTTACTCCGTAGTCTTTGCATTTTCACATTTTCACCCGTGGTGTCGTGCTCTAACTTGGTATCCAGCTTTTTTTTTCTCTCTCTCTCTGAAGTGCATGGCGCTTATTGTTTTTGGCCACACTGCGCGGTTAAGCTAGAAACTGAAAATCGATGACTGCTTAGTGTAAGCCTCCGCCATATGCCATTTTGAAAAGTGACGTATGAGGGAATCTTACGCTGAGCCGTTGAAATGTTTCCCACTCTCCGTCGCCGATGAAATTGTAGTCTTTTCGTCTCCCTTTTAATTCTTTTTTTCTATTTGGTGAGGGCACAGTTATGAATTTTTTCGTCCATACTAATTTTGTTTCCTTCCCTTTAGTCTACATAAAAGCCGTATATTTTGAGATGGATTTAGTTTTGTAATAATTCTATAGTGGTGTGTGACCTAATGTGTTGTGACCCGTGTGAGTATTGTTTTTTCTTTTTTCTTTCCATTTTTGGTTCACAAAAAGTTTAGTTTTGTCTCTAGTCGGTTGTTTTACCACACCGTCACTCTCACAGTGTGTGCATAAATTTAACAAATGATATGTTTAGGAAGAACGTTTGGCTGTCAGAGCTACTACTGGTGGAGAGTCGCGTGTAAATCAATATCATAATTGAATTTGTTTGCTCTGGGTAAGTCAACCTTACCGTAAACTTTGCTTGAAACTTCTTGTTTTGAAATTTATAGTATAGCTATTGATGCTAATAAGACTTGAAAAATGAAGATTTAGGCACTTAAAGAAATGTTTTGCAGCAAACCTACTCTTATGACGACCTGAAATTGGATTAATATCAACAAAGAAATGTTTTGTAGCAAACATACTCTTATCACGACCTGAAATTGGATCACTAACAGCAAAGAAATGTTTGAACATGTCACAACAGGAAAACTATTTTAGCGTATTGTTGGGGACATAGGTCTAGGAAGCTACTAACACCAGAGTGATAAACCTGCTTGTCGTAATAATAGACTAGTTACTGGCTTACTTGTGTATCTAGCAGGGATGCCAAATGTGTGGGTTTTTTTCTTTTTTTTTTCCGTTTTTTTTTTTCATCGGTTGGAATAGGGGAGAGGTAAGAGAGAACAATATGTTTTTGTTTGCTCATTTAAAAACTTTACAAGGTTAGGTTTAGGTGAGATGTGATGCTCCGCTCTTTTTCCATTTTTTTTTTTCAAAAATCATTTGGCATCCCTGGTCTAGCTTTGTTGTTTATATCAAATTACTTCACACCTGTAGTGCTACCGTAGTCAACGTATTGAGAATGGAGCCTTTCTTGAGAAGGTGAAGAGTAAGGATAAAGTTTACAGGAGTGGGTGGTTGGCGGGTGCTCTGGTGTGGTTTGCTCCTTCTTTCCTTTCAAACATCTATCGTCCTGACCTCTCCTCCTTCTGTTTTACTCTCTTGTAACACTTCTAATCTTCGGCACTTATATGACCTTATTGTGTTGCAAGTGCCGTAAAACTCTTACTAAAACTAAAAAGTTTACAAGAGAAGTGTTTAGCGAGCATCATAAAATTTTTTGTACCAAACTGAAACTGAACAGGAGAAGTGTTTAGTTAGAGGGAGTGTGTGTCTGCGAAGGGGAATGTGAACTGTAGTCTACGTAATTTCCGTATTACCCAAGATGGTGAATTTATTTCACATGTACATCCCTTCGTTGTCGTGAGGTTATTCGCTATAGAATGGTGATAGTAATGATACTAATAAAGATGACTTGCTTCTACTTTAGTATCCACTCCCAGGGGGCTCTAGGTGCTTAACAATAAAAATCAAACATTTGACGGCTTACACACTTACTGACATATTACCTGCATACTGGCCCATTCAGTGTACAACTATCCTTTCAAATATTATATAAGCATCCATAATCTGACAAAAGAACACAAGAAACACAAAGACAATCTTTGTTGCAGCTGATCACACTTGCTGTTGGCAGAAAATTTGGAAGTTAGTTGCTAGAGAGGGGAACATGATGGATGTATTCCTTTTTAAACATTTCAGCCACATATATAACAGTATGTGGGCATGAAATGTATTATTTTTTTCTTTTCTATTTCTTTCACTCTTTTCTCGTGTGCATTGTCTTTGAGTCTTGGAATGAGCTTGGGCGTTTTGATTTGCCTTTCCAAATTCGAGAGTACATTTTTGTCTTTGCGGGAAAAAATCCTGATGGTATCGGTTATCTTTTTGTCGTTCAGGTTTTATTTAAAAAAGGGTTGAGCTCTGTTTTGTGTAAAGGATGGATTTCAGTATGAGTCATACTATGTAGAATGTAAAGACGCTCAGTCGCTAAAGTTCTCATGAAGCAGATTCGTCTCAGAAACGCTCACTTTGTTGAAACCTTCCAAAGTTGCCCCGAAGTTCAAATCTGTATTTTCATCATACGGTATAGACCACTCTCAGTTCTGGGTTCGGAATCACATACTTTGAAACGGTCTCTGAAATCAAGCGTTTGTGAAGCTTTGCTTGACCACCTTTGCAGGCTGACAGCTGATTTTTTTTTTCTCCCTCTTTTTCCCAGTGGATTTTTCACAAAAGTGTTTTGGTACTTTTATTTTCCCCCTCGCAGGTTCCTCACAGTTACGTGAGCGATAAGGCCCACCAAGCCCTGCCCAAGTACGCCAAGACGTGGCACGATAAGCTAGAACCCTTTCAGTTGACCAGCTCGTATGGCCTGTTTAGAACGTAAGCCGACACTTCTGTGAAGAGAATCTGAAGAGGGACAGAGGGTGCAATGTGCTTTTTTAGATTGTGTGGAAAAAGAAGAGAGAAAAAAAAACCCTTTATAAGTCAGCATGAGCTGCTGTAAAAAAAAACCCACCAGAATTTGAAAACAATTCTCTCACTTCCTCAAGAAAGAGAATGAGATTGTGAATGTCATTTGCAAAGGCACCTCTGAAATGAAAATAGCGTTTGTTGAAGTGTTTCCACTCAAGTGTGAAGTATAGCTGGGTTTGATCAGTTTTAATGATGGTTTTATTATTCGTAATAACATTGCACCATCTGCCCCTTGTTCCCACCTCTGTGTTCTTGCACACTTTCGTCAGATTGCAAGCAGTCCGCACAACTTTAAGTCATTACGGAAAGCACTATGAAGATTTTACTGGCTGGCATTTGTTTTCATTTTTTTATTTTAGGAAACAGCAGCCACTTGCGGAGCTGTTAACGAAAGTGATTTGGCAGTTGTCACAATTGTTAACTTTTTAACTCATTGTTTGTGCATGTTAAGTCATAGTTTTACTTTTGGCGCTCATATGACCTTTTGTGGTTTTGAGCGCCGTAAAACCTCTACTAAAGCAAACAATAGTTTTACTTGTTAAAATGTGTTAGGCTTGTATTAAAAGATCCATTATTGTGGTCCAGACTTTGAATTGAAAGTCTTTTTTATTGTTTTAGTTCTGCGGATTGCTTTAGTCACCAGTGATATGTCTCTCTTTCCTTGTTGCATGTCGTGTGTGGCTGTATTTACAGTGGCAGACCTGTTGTGCAGCGAGTGGATTCTTCAGTTATTTTCACAATACTAATGTTAATCAGGAAGCAAAAAAACAACAACAACAACAAAACTGGCAGTAGTCATAATGTTGGTTACAACAAAGTTGGCAGCTATCAAGTTTTGGGTTGGGAGCGAGGGGGGTTGGGGGCTCTCGCTATTTACACCACATGTATGCGTGTGTGTATGATAGACGCTCTTGTGTGCTTTGCAGCTTCTACTTTTTTTCAGCATTGCTCTTACTACCCTAAGCTGTTTCTGGCAAAATGTATCCACTTTTATGCTGACTTACTGGACTATGACTGACATACTGGAACAAAATGTTCACATTTATTATTTTGTAAGATGTAGGTGGATTATTTTCCACTGCTCAAAAGTCTCACAGTACTTTAGTATAACACTTTCCTTGGCTTGTGCCAATAGAGCTGTTTTTTATTTTTAAAATGTTGAATAAGTGAGCAGAATTTGTGATCTGGAAAGAAGTAAGATTCCCTTTACTTGTTCCCGATACTCCATCAGCTCTTCTAACTTTTATATATTTTTATCACTTTTCATGCATTTCCCCAAGATCAGTGTTGTATTAAAACGCTTCCAGTGCTTATTTTTTGTTTTATTGTTTTTGTGCGTGGCTTGGGATTCAGTTTTTGCATGCACCCTTAACTTACACTTTGTTGGATTTGGGCTTTCTAATTGTTTTCTTTTTCTTTCGCTTTTAACAGGTTTATCTTTGTTCCCAGTTGTTATTTTTTTTCTAGATTCCTAAGTACATATGTATTGCTTTTTTCCATTAATATTTATTACTTAAGATTTTATGTGATCATTGTATAGAAAAATCCACACTTAACTGAATTTGTTTAATATCATATGTTTATTTTTTATTTGAATAGTTAGCATTGTTAAAACAATTTTGTAGCTTTTACAATAATGTTTATTGCTGAAAATGTTATGTGATGATTAATAAGAAAGCCACACATAAGGGGAGTTGTGTCGATAAATCTAACTTTACATGCTTGTCTTTGATTTAGATTGTGTTAAACCATGTTGAAAGAAGGGTGAAATTTCTATGTTTGATTGAAATAAAATGTTAATGGTCTATTCTGATTTTGGGATTATTTTTAAAATGTTATACATATTCTTACACATTACTACACATACTTGCTAAGTAGAATTGTTTGTAAAAGAACTTGGACTGTTCATTTCATTCAGGAGCAGTGAAAGTAGGCCTATTGCTGTTAAGAAGTAAAAGAATAAGGAAACAGATAAAGTTTTCTACGTTTTCGTGATAAAAGTTTATTTATTTTCTTTTACATTTTCTTTTGTGTTGTATTCTCAATGTCTAAAAGAGAATTGCTTTGCAGTTGGGTTTTTTTTTTAAATATCAATGCTCGCATCATTTGTTATAATTTGTAGATGCTTTCATGGCTCTGAACTATAATGTCAGAACTTTTGATAGGTCTATATAACAAAAATCTGAGCTCAAATTTGAACTATTACTGTCGGGAACAAGTTTTTTCCCCTTGTGTCTTTTTCATAAAGTCGTACTGATTGTGTTTGTAGAAATATTGGGATTGTATTAAGGTTGTAAATATTATATCTATATATAGAATAATGTTTCTGACTATCTATCTTGTTTGTATGTTGTGGGGGAGGACAATATGATAACGATGTTGATTTTGATAAAATTAAAGGGGTGGTGGTGAGGGGGGGGGGGGGTGGAAACCAGTTAACCGGGTACACTTACCTTGATTTATTTAACACTTTGCCATCACAAGGCTCATATAGTAAAATCCCTTGCCATCAAAGGCAAAGACATTTGGGGGAAAATACAGAGAAACTGGGTGGTAAACATTGCCGATCAGTGAGATTTGACAGCAAAGGGTTAATGAGCTCTAGCTGAACTCAATGATACTTGAGGGTGGTTGGCAGGTGCTCTGGTGTGGTTTACTCCTTCGTTCCTATCAATCATCTATCGTCCTTATCTCCCCTCCTTCTTTTTTGTGTTTGCTTCTCTCTTGTAACACCTCTAATCTTCGGAACTAATATGACCCTTAATGTGTTGCAAGTGCTGTAAAACTCTTAACTAAAGCTTAAACTAACTCTATGATGCTTTCCCTCACAGGATGACTGGCGTAGGCGGCCGCCCTGAGCTCATAGTCGAGGGCCATGCAAGTGAACGAGCAGCCACCAAGGACTGGAAAGCGTACGAGTTTTTGTACAAGCCAGGCAATGTGTCTGCCGCCCCTCCTGTTGTTGGTGAGAATTTATTCCTTCCCCCCCCCCCCCCCGCCTCTGAAGTTTCAGTATGGATGACGAGAACAGGTCAAGATAATGTCACTTTTTTTTTTTTAAGCATCCGAGCAAAGGAAGGAATGGAGAGCCATGATTGTAGATGTCTGTCACAGAGCTTGCACTTGATGATGAGGATGATAGTTTCATTCTGTTTGAATGTCAACTTATCATTTGATAAAATTGTAATAGTAGATGTTTTACACCCCTATGAACACAATTTAAATAATTTAAAAGGTTAGGCTAACACTAACAATGTCACCTTAGCAGAGACTGAGCCCACCTTTTCGGAACTGCACGGTGACTGTAAAGATGGTTCCAGTAGGGAACGGGATAGAGGGTGACCATGTCCCTCGTGACTCATTGGAGCAGAGGAAGATAGGGCTAACGCTAACATTACTTAAACGCAATCTCTCATCATCACTCATCACCACCATTATAGCTAAAATCATCACCGCTCTCTGATCAGTGACTTACATCTATAATCCTGGAATCTCTATCTGCCATTACAGTTACTTGTTATACTAAGTATGCACGTAATACACTATTGGACACTATCATATGCACTTTTTTCTTCTAATCTGATAGCGTCAATCTCATATAAATGGCCAAGAGCAACAAAAAAATCTTTTAAAATGCGGGCTTCTTCGCCTTTGGTTGAGAGGGATAGAACATCCAATCAGAAATATGTTTTTAAAGGGACATAAAAGATATTGAGCCCAAAACAAAACTTGATCAAAATTGGCCAATGGGTGGAAAAAATACCAACTTCTTCGATTTTATCATTATATTTTAACAAGTTCCTGATCTCACCGCAACGCCAAACATTTTGCTCCTGTGGGTGGTTGGTGGGTGCTCTGGTATAGTTTGCTTCTTCTTTCCTATCAAACATCTATCGTCCTTATCTACCCCTTTTTAAAAAAATGTTTGTTACTCTCTTGTAACACGTCTAATCTTCTGGCGCTCATATGACCTTATGCAGTTGCGAGCGCCGTAAAACTTCTACTAAAACTTTAAAAAATGTTGCACCCTGACAGCCCCTCATCAGCCCCGCCTGGACTGGCAGATGTGGTTCGCAGCCCTGGGCAACTACCAGGGCAACTCGTGGTTCCTGAACGTGGTCTACCGTCTGCTGCAGAACGAGCCCGACGTCCTTGAGCTGATCGCCCACAACCCCTTCCCGGAGGAGCCGCCCAAGTACATCCGCGCCACACTCTACCACTACCACTACACCAGCCCCAAGGACTGCGCTGGCAAGGCTAACTGGTATGTTGGACGGGGAATTTTTATTTAAATAGAATTTTAAAATCTTTTTATTATTTAAAAAAGTTTTTTTAATATATTGCTATACGGAGCAAGGATGTTGTTTTTCCAGGTTTAATTTACCTACCTCTCCCCCCCCCCCCCCCCCCCCCCCAATATTTTCACTGAAAACTGAAACAAGGAACGTTAGGGAATTTTTTTCTCCAGAAAATAGGATACAGATGAAATCCAGAAATCTACGTCATTTTTTTCAAGCAAAAACGAAGGTAAAATGAATAGCTATTATTCTCAGCATTTTGTTTTCTGTTTAACCCCATATTAGTTGTGTCTATTTTAACTGTCTTTATATTTGCAAATGCAATGTAAGCTTATGCGTTTACAAACCATATCATTTTTCCGGGTTGATCAGTTTCACATGCTGTGTTGGCAAAGGGTATAGAAAATAAATGCCTATCTAATATTGTCCTTGCAGTGCTTGGTGGAAGAGAGAGAAGAAGGCGGAGTACCTTCCTGCACTGGCTATGTCAGACAAGTCATTCCAGGATTACCTCAAGCATGTCAAGTTGGCTGATGTGAGTATTTAATGAATTACATTGGAGTATGTTTGAACCGAACGTTAATGATCCGAAAACAGCGGTAAACCAAATATTTCAATTTTTGTGCAGTCTCACTTTAGAGACTTTCGAGCCTTTCTCATTCCGTATCCTTTGCACCCCTGAGCCCTTTTGAAGTGCAGGAAGTGTTGATAGAAAGAACAAAGTTGCTCCAAAATAAAGCATAAAATGTTCAAGAAGGACGGGAAGCTTTTCAAGTACATTTACGCAAAATTGTCGTTTTAGGAAAATTTCACCTTATGATGGGTTTCCTCAGAGTTTCATACATAGATCTTTATTAATCCAAACTTGGAACAAAGAGTTTCTGTCTGTGTGGTTACAGCAGTGAAGTTGTTATTGTGTTTGAGTGGATTGAAATTTTCATTCCTATTATGTTTTATACACTCTGAATGTTTATTCACTCATTATCATAAATCGCATTTCTACAGAGATGGAGTAAAGTTTTTGAGTTATTTTATCTTTATCAAACACTTTGTTTCAAACTGAAAATGGGTGCTCTCTGTTAACTTGGTTGGTATCACGTAGGACATCGGAGCAGATGGCCCTGGTTCAAATTGCGGGATTTTCTAACTGAGGTCATTTTGTATCAGAGACAGACATTAAATTTTGAGGTTCCCGTCTCATAATTAACCTAATAGTGATGTTAGGAGGCGTTATAAGCCCATACTCTTACTTTTTGCTGAAAGCTGGAAAATGTTTTTTTTTCACCTCAGGATGACGCACCCAGAAAGTTTCGCGCTGACAACTGGCTGGCGAAGGCGATCGTGTGGCTGAGGGAGCTGATTGGCCAGCCAGAAGGGTTGGGCTTCACCGTCTCCGTCTTTGGGTCCGCCATACTCGTCATGTTTTTGAACAGAGCTCTTTTCTGATTCCTGAGTCGGTTGTCTGCTTGCTTACATGTGTGTGACTTTGCGAAAGTGTGGGTTTCATTTATTTATTGATTTAATTAATTTTTTTTTGGGTGGAGGGGTGTTGGGAAAGTTGTTGGAATTGCATATTTTGTGTGAAAGCACAGGTTTTGAGAGGTTTGGGGGGGGGGGGGAGATTGTTGGAAATACTGCTTGGTTTTGTTATTAATTCAGAAGGATGTGCTTCTGGCTTTGTGTGGGTGTGTGTTGTACTTCATGGAGAAAAACAGAAAGTGCTCTGAAAAATTCCTTTGCTGAACAAGAGCTCGCATTGTGTGAAGTCTCATTAAGTGGAAAAACGTGTATTACAACGTTATGTCGTATTCGGGGGGAAAAAATCTTTCTTGCCTAACGTCACACTCATTAATTGAAGTGTTCTAGTCTTTTGCCTTTTTTCTTTTCACATTTAATTTCTTTCTTTTCTCTCTCTTTTTACAAGTTTCATTTGAGATTTTGTGTCTTCATTACTTTGAAACAGATTATTTTCAAGATTATGGTGTCTATGTGATTGATGTTTTCCGTATCCATTCATTCGATTCTTTTGGAACAAGTTTTTAAACCATTTTTTAAATGTTACTTTGGTTAAGTATGTGCCATCCTTATGACTGTTTTGTCTTTTAAGTTATTGCAGAGTTTTGAGAATACTTTCATCATCCATTTGTTTGATATGATTGTTTATAGGCTAAAACAGCACCTGGACATGGATGGCTGGTGCCCCTATAAATAAATCATTGATGGTCAAGGTCATGATTGTTTATCTAACATCAGTTTGTTCGAACTGTTGTTAATGACAATTAGTGAATGGTATGTCAACTCCACAGAAATGTTCTGTCAATTTACAACTCATTCTCTTTTTTTGGGGGGCTCCGACATTTTTGTGTCAGGTTAGTTATAACTTTGTTTTTTTACAAAGTGATATTGAAAAGAGTTATTCTATATTTCGGCTTATTTCTCAACCCTAAACCTACTGCCCGACCACGCAAGCCATCTGAAGTCATTCCATGTTAAGGCTTTTGCTCCTGTGTGCGTTCCTGATGGCATAGTAAACCAAGAGACTGTCCCTAGAGCATATTATGTGAAGCATCGTGGTGAAATCAGGCGCTCGTCAAAATAATTAAATGGAAGAAATGGGCATTTTTTTTGCTAGTTTGGCAATTTTTTAAAGTTTTTTTATATTTTGGCTCAACACGTTTATGTCCATACCAAAAACACATTACTATGTGAATTTGACTGAAAACGTTGATTAATGGCACAAAATATGTAGTTTTTCAGTTTTGAGGGACTCACAAGCTATTGAAGTTATCGAAATTTGGTGGCAATTTTTTCGCTAATTTTTTCACTGAAATCAGACGACCCCACCCCCTTCAATGGTAAATATCTGGACTTCTAATCATGATAGATGGGTATTTTTTTCCTTGAAAGCAAGGCAAATGAATAAGCTTTCAGATCGTACCAATAACTCAAACTGCACATGCCCGAATATTGACGAGCGCCTGATTCCCCCGCGTTGAGACACACATATGTTTCAAGCAGCTAACCCAGCAGTGGAGATTCTTATGTTGTCTCTCATTTGATGTCTTTTTTGTTCCATCCTTCTTTAAAGCAAAGAGTGGCGTTTTCCAATTTTGGATGCTGAAAGGTGTGTATGTTTTTAGAGATATTAAAATGGACACCAGCTTGAGGGAAAAAAAGTGTCATTGTGTGTACTCATGATTATTTTATAAATTGCTAGGACCTTTTAGTACTTGAGGTTGGGCAAAAAAAAAAAAACAGCAACAAAAAAACAACTACAAAAAACCCCCCAACCCAACCCAACTTTATGTTGAGTGTTTTGTCTGCTCAGCCATCAGTTGAAATGCGCTGTTCCTCTCGTCATAGATTTGTGGTAGTTGGTTGGCGGGTGCTCTGATGTGGTTTGCTTCTTCTTTCCTATCAATCATCTATCATCTTTATCTCCA
>NW_004797598.1:162563-179356 GCF_000002075.1 Aplysia californica
CCCCCCCCCCCCCCCCCCCCTCCCCTTCTTTTTTGTGTTTGTTACTCTCTTGTAACACCTCTAATCTTCAGCACCACTTATATGACCTTATTGTGTTGCAAGTGCTGTAAAACTCTTACTAAAAAAAAAAAAAAAAGATTTGTGTTGATGTTGCAAGTGTACCACATTTGAGGCCTGAATCTCAATGAGTTATTTTATTGTGAAAGCTCGCTGCCTTAGTTTTTCTCTTTCTTACATTGAGGTGAAAATATGGGTTTAAAGATAATAGCAACCTTTGTCTTTGAACTTTTCTTCCACTTTTATGTTTTAAGTGCGAACATTGTCTACATTTTTTCCCCCCTGGAATTCCCAATTTTTTTCGAATTGAGACAAAAAGAAAAAGATTACATTTTAGTGGTTTTGTTGAAGAAGTGATTGTTGTCAGCTTTGGGGATTGAAGACACAAGGCGTGCCATTTTGTGCTCTTCACAAATGTTTTATTGTGAGTTTGGTTGATTTAAAAATCTATTTATGCTTTTCTCTGTAGGTTATGTGGCTATGTTCAGAGTCCTTTTTTAAAATACTCAATAACAATATTTTTTCGTTCGTAAGGAGACCCCTTTTCTTTAGCCACTAGAGGTCTCACAAACTAGGTTTAGTAGTATTAATGCTTGCCCTTCTTGTCATTGCTTTGGTACTGCAGCTTTATTGTTTTACTCGTAGTGTCGTGGTAATATTCCATTGTTTTACATTCAGTTTGCGTGTATGTTGTTTTTACTTGACATTGTGACGGTCTTTTCCTCACTGCGGTGCTAGTGTGATAGCAGCGACCTCAGAATGACAAAGTTCTATCTGCTCAGTACTTAGTTTTTGAGAAATTTGACGTGAAAAAATTGTGAGTTTCACTATATTTTTTCAAGCTTTTTCAAAGAATGCTCTTTGAATATCGTGATAACGACTCGGAATAATCGCTCCATTTTGATAGAGCAGATAGAGCATTTGATTTCTGATCTCATGGTCTCAGTAACTCAAAACGGCCAAAAATGTCTGATAGGACTTTGTAATTCTGAGGTTGTGAGCTTTCAAAATTCAGTGGTGTCTGCCTAAGGGTAACTCCTTTGGTTGCTATTATTAGTAAGTAGGCGGACGTTGCTGCCAACTGAATTTTCGGGGGATGTGGGCGGAGGCTGTAAACTTCAAAGGTAATAATTGTAACTCGAATACCCTACATTCTCATTCTTAATTTAACACAAATTTTAACGGGTCGATTAGGTTACCGGACTGGTAGTCGTGTTTCAAGGGGTGTCACACCCACTATACTATACTATTTTGGACGGTTTTTTTCTGTAACTGGCGGATATTTCCGTTTATTTTATATTCAGACCCTTGAACTTACAATTCCGGATGGTTTGGAAATTTGTGTGGAGTTCACGACTTTTTCTCCTCATACGTTTGTATTTTATGTGTGCAAAGCCACTGTCGTACGTCACTTTCCAAAATGGTGTATGGTGGAGTCTTACACTTACACTAAAGCTGTTGAAATGTTTGTTTGATGCTAATTTGTTCTCTTTTGAGGTACATATTGAATGAGAGTGACCAGGAGATAGGTTTGAAAAGGGTTGGTTCTATAAAGGTTTGAAAAGGGTTGGTTCTGTAAAGGTTTAAAAAGGATTGTATATATATTATAAATGTTTGGTAATTCCATTTTGATGCTCAGCTCTTGTGGTTACCAATCATGAAGTGAATGGGGGGGGGAGCTATAGTCAGAGCTTTGTGGCTGCTTGACTCGTGTGAACTGACAGTCTTTGTTTGATTGAGTAGAGTACCTGTAGACACGATAGTTTCTTTATCTTCGACATTCGAGATGACTAACTACTTTGAGCTGTTGTAGTATTGATTGATTTATAGATTTTCTTTCTTTCACCCCAATTTTACCTGGGGCACAATTGCTGTTCATGTTTCACTTTTGAGTTATTGGCCTCAAGTTTTACACAAGCTCTGTTCCTTTCTCTCGAGAAAACAGTTGCCCAGGTCTTTAATAATGTAGATGTTACAGCTTAGTTTGTCTTTTTACAGCAGTCCAGATTTACACTCGTGAGTCGATATATATAAGTACAACGAGTGCAATATTGTACCAAGGGCTTTTGATAATTAATTCATACACTCATTTTATTCCTCACCTTTTCAGTTATTTTTAAATTGTTGTTGAGAAGTGAGTTTTGCTTTAATGTAGTTTTCTACATGGCTTTATAGTGTCTAGTCGAAGGTTTATGATATATATCGGGGGGCTCTCGTGGCCTAGAGGTTAAGGTGTTTGTTTGCCTCTCATTCAAAGGTCCCGGGTTCGAATCCGGGTAGCAACGGAAAAAATTTTCTTCTCTAAGATTGTCTCCTTTCACTTTCTTTCCTGCTCACTAGCAATGTTCTGTCGTCTGCTTTCGTCTCCACTTTCTGTCCTCACCCCCTCACCTCCTTTGCCCCTTCCTCTGGGCTCCTGTCTCTTTCTGCAGCCTTTCTACTGCTACTCCTTGGCTCTTTCTTACTGCTGTCTTTCAGCCACAACCTTGGTCTTCTGGTAAGAAAGATCTACACCTAGCTTTCTTGAACAAGGGCGAAAAATCTTGGAGGTCTCGTGTGCAAGTTGCTCACCTTAAAGATTCCTTGGTGGTCTAAAATTGATGAGAGTAGGCTTCAGCCGCCATCTGGGCAAAATTCAAAATTTTTGCAACTTGTTCACAATGTAATGAAGGAGGAGTACAGGGGAAACCCCAAACACTTTAACCCCACACAGCTGGAACTTCTGCGTTAGTTCCTGGTTGTTCTGTTGTTTGCAATACGCTGCATTCGTCCACAGCGATTGATTTTCTGTATGTGTAAGCTATACTATAATTTATGGTGGGTCTAAGCGGCCCTGTGGAAACTTTGTTCTGCTTTTTTCTGTCTAATTTTTTGATGTAATGTGTATGAATGTATGTTGATGGCTATTCCACTGTGTTTTATTGTATTGACTTTGACATGAGGACACGTAGATTATAGGTGCTTACGTTTTTTTCTATTCTGCATGCTGTTTCACTTCTCTCGACACGTTTGTATTTTCAAGCTCAGAACAAATTGATATTGGTTAATTGTTTTGCCGTCTTGTTTAGTTTCAGTTGTGTGTGTTTAATTTATTGTCTCGTTATTCTTTAAAGTATCATCAGTAATAAAGAATTGTAGATGTTATTCGCTGTTTATGTAGGATAGTAACCGTATTTGGTGACAGAAGCTATTTCATCGTTGGTAAATGCCCTTTCAGTGAAGCGATGTGTCCGAAGATTGGAATAATTATTTTTAGTCTGTCGTTAGTGGAGAAATAATAGTAATAATGATGATAATGATAATAATAATAATAATAATAATAATATAATAGCCAGATAATTTCTTTAGCAGCTACTCCTGTACAATACAACTCTAGGAGCTTTACAATACCTTCATCCCAACACAAACCACTAGTCAATGAATATATATGCAAAATGCGCTCTTTAGATTAAGGCCAATACATAATTAATAAGCAAACATTCATACTATCACAGCACAATAGAAATATGATAGAATGCACATTATATTATGACCATAAGAGCACTATTAATAAGAATAAATTACTATCGAAATAGCATCTTATAAGTATGTTAGAAATTTAGTTTTTATAATATACAATTTAGAGCCTGTTAGATATAGATAGGTATTTTAAAAGATATTATACGCATGCTGTCCGTTCTTAGGCTATGTTTTTTCCTGTCTCCTGTGTGTCCAGTTAGTCAAGGTAGATGAACGTGGTGGAGGTTGAGCTCATTGGTTAGTGGTTCTGTGCTGTGCTCTGCTGATCTGTCGGTGCAGGGATGTCATTTCTGAAAGCTGTATAGTGGTCATGATTGGTGTTTTCTTTAATAATCTTTTATGTGTTATTTTGTTTTGGGTGGCCCAGAGTTGAAACGCGTCCTTTACTGTTTTTTTAAAATATGTACACGTATGTATGTATCTCTGTTTATGGTGTGTCTGAAATGTGTATTTTTTTTAGAACTGAGGCTTTTGGGTTTTTTTTAATTTGCGAAGACCATTTGAGCGGCGTTTGGTGCTGGTTGGGGCGTAAAATGTAAAAATGAGAGCACGATGGCATTGGAAAGTTGAACAAAAGTAAAAGTTGTAAATGTTGGACATAGTGTCATTTTAAATCTCATAATTTAAAGTGATTCTTAAGTGTTCCTGTTCTTTATATAATTAAAAACATTTTCTTTCTTTTTTCTGGGTTACAATTGTCTGAATATTCTGTTGTTATTGAAATGTGGCTATTATTGTGCAAGTTTACAGTAAACTGCGAGTCAGTAATGACAACACTTACAGCACAAAGATTTGACCTTTTTCGCCTAATCCGTGCAAGGTTGGGTTGGTGAACAGCATAATCTCAGTGTGGCTGTTCTTTTACTTCTTTGTTTTTATTTTTAAAAAGCCTGTTCTACTGGAGTTTTCCACTGTCTCTTGTTATATGTATTTGTAAATGATTGACGTATACACGTCTTTGGTGTATTTCTATAATTTCTATAACTCTAAGAGGTTGGAGGGAGTTTTGAGCAGGGTATTATACAGTGAGTGAACGATAAAGCTTTTTTTATTCACTCTTTTTGTTTGTGAAAATGGATCCTTGTAAAAATTTTGTTTTACCAAAGCGGCAGGCAGCTCTTTCTCTGTCCTTTTCTTTTTAATGTAATCACGTGTGCATAATAATAATAATGATAATAATAATAATAATAAAGTCTCCAAGCAGCTCAAAGAGTTAGATATTTTTGCTGTAGAATGGCAGCCAGTTGTCAAGATTTTGAAAGATGTTTGAAGGCAGGTTATCTCAGCTGAGACTATACAGTAGTTTTTGTGTATTGGTATTAGCCAATGTTTGCACTTAATGCTTTAATTAACGTAGCATTTTCTGTTTTATTTGCGAAATCAGCAGCTGCACCAGTTGGTATCATGTTGGGTTATGGAGCGAATGATTCTTTCCAATCCCCACTAGGTTTTCTTTGAGTTAAAATGTTGGTTGGTGGTGGATTTCAAGGCTCTCCTTCCACTTGGCTAGGCATTATTGGAGAAGGGTGTTACGTTCGAAAGCCTCACCTTTTCATCGACCTTATCGTGTTTAATACGGGCTTTATAGCTCGTACCATACTATACCCCCATTGCTTCTTAGAGATACAATATGTTTTTCTCTTTGATTTAGTGTAGACTGTTTCGATGTATGATTGAAAGATATGTGAGGCATCGTGGTGGAATCAGGCTCTCGTCAACATAATCAAAGTGAAGAAACTTGCATTTTTCCGCAGGTTTGTGAATTTTTATCAAATTTTTGTTTTTTGGCTCAACACCTTTCATGCCCAGTATAGAACTCATTTCTGTGTACATTTTTCTGAAAAACGTTGATAAGAGGTACAAAAAATATAAATTTTCAGTTACCACGGACTCTTAAGCTAGGGAAATAACTCGTCTTTGGCGGTCATTTTCTCACTAATTTTACCTCTGAAAACAAAAGACCGCCACCTCCTTCTTTCGCAAATATCTCGACTTGTATTCAAGATAAATGGATATTTTTTTCATCTAAATGAAGACAAGTGAACAAGCTTTAAGATAATACCAATAACTCTACATGCCCAAAAATTGACGAGAGCCTGATTCCACCACGCTACCTCACATATGTGTATTATATTTCTACATGTATGTAGATTAATGGACGATGGCATTGAAAAAGTCGTTTCTTTTTCTTCTTTTTAAAAATTAAAGCCTGCTTAATCTACAGCTGTCTCAAATGTTGTGGGGAAAAAAAAGTCCAGCCTATCCACCCCCAGCTATGCCTCCACGCCTTTTTTTGTCTCTCGTTCACTGTCATTCTCTTCACCGTCATGCAACATGTGCTTCCATTAAAACCCCTTTGAGCTTGTGATCCTGTGTTGTTGGCTCTGTGTAACACTTGTGTGTGTCAATATTGTTTTTGTGTGTTTGTTTTGGTAAGTGTTTTACGGTGTTTGCAACTGGACAAGGTCATATGAACGTACAGGACATAATAAACATTTTTCATTTGGGAGGAATTAAATTTGGAATTTTTCCTGGGTGGCGGCTGAAGCCTACTGTTCTTATTGATTTTGGACCACCAAGGGATCTTAAATGAGTGCAATTTGCACACGGGACCTCCTGAGATTTTTCGCCCTTATCCGAGAAGGCTAGGTGTTGGATCAGACCTACCCTAAGATCAGGGGTGTGGCTGAAAGACAGCAGTCAGAAGTGGCTAAAGAGTAGCAGTAGAAAGGCTGCTGAAAATCTCACTGAGCTGATCAAATGAAATACTGCTTTAGAGTTATTCCATGAAAAGTGACACATGCATAGACGTTGTGTGTGGAGGTATCCTTGCTATTTTTTCTACCTTGTTCAATCCTGAGATGAAAATTGCAAAGTCGAAATTATCCTTTTAGTTTTAGTAAGAGTTTAACGGCACTTGCAACACAATAAGGTCATATAAGTGCTTAAGATTAGAGGTGTTACAAGAGAGTAACAAACATAAAAAAGGAGGAGGAGAGATAAAGAGGATAGTTGTTTGATGATAGGAAAGAAGGAACAAACCACATCAGAGCACTCGCCAACCACCCACTTTTTTTGGTAGTACGACTACCTATGATTGGGGGGAAAAGTTGTCGTCTTAGACAAATGGAAAAAGCCATTATGATATTTAAATTTGATAAAATGCAAGGAAGTGGCAAGTGGTCATTTGTCTGCTGTCATGTTTTAAAGTACAGTATATTTGAGTATATGCACTTTTTACAATTTTACAGATCTATAAAAAAAACCCTGAATATTTTTATCAAGAAAACAAATTCTCTGCAAACATCCCAAGTCTTTCTTTGTGTGTGCCTCGAGAAAGGTAGAGCCTACCAAAAGTCGCTACAGACCTTTTTGAGCTACAGGCTGATAATGACTAAAAAATCACTTTTCCGACCAAAATGTGTTTCCATAAAAAATGATAGTTCCACCTTTTTTTAAAAAGGGTTTTCATTGATTTAACTTCTAAATATTTTATTTTGAATAATTTTGAGACTGCTATTTTTTAAAGAGATGATGAAAACTGCTTTTAGAAGGTGTTAAAATCTATTCTTGAAGCATGTTTTCTCTTCCCCGCTATGTTTTACCGTTGGATTCTAATCATGACATTGATGTCAACTGAATGCCAAATTGAAAATGAATTTTCCATGAATGAATATATTACAAACAATTGAGTCATAATTTTTTTCCAAGTTTGTATGTGTCCTAAACTTAAAAGCCAATTTTCTCAAAATTCGATCTTTATAACCCACCTCACAAAATGTGCAATAGCTAAAAAAAACTACTTGAGATATCTAAAATTAAAAAACCACTGTGTTTAGCATTGAATTTCCTATAAGGTACAACCCTTAACTCAAAATGGTCAAAATCCGACTTTTGGTACCTTTCTTTAGGCACTCACACATTTTTAAGCAAACAATTTTGGTAATAACTTCCTCATTATACTTAATGTAGATGGTTTTTATTGGTAAGAACATTCAGTTTTTTGGATCTCCTGTGAAATTGTAAAGACTGTATTTTAATTTATTTTTTTTATGACAGCAGTTGTGCAGACGATTTTGTTGGACTGACGGCCGTTGGAGCAGGCTTGACTGTTTTTTGGAAGGCCAACCTTTTTAAGGCCATCTGGTGGTGAAATGTCTAAAATCCATATCCCTTGACGAAATATAGCAAAGATGATATGTTTATATTAGACATCAAAGAATAAATTCAGGTAATTATTTATTATTTCAAGCACATGGTAACTGTAGTAACCAAGCAAGCGTCCGCCATATTGGATAATTTCTTCAATTTCAAAAGCTATCTTCTCTCTTATTTTTCGTCCGTTGGCTTTCATTTTTAATTTTAGTCAGTACAAATTACAACACCAATGTAATAAACAAATAACACCAGATTTGTAATATTACGATTACGAAAATTATGGACTGGAGAAATATGTACTATGGACAACAGTAAAAAAACTCGAATTTCCCAACAAAAACGCTGATTGTAACTTTATTTTCCTATTATCTTCAGAAAAGGCTCTATTTCAGTAAAGGTCACTTATGGGCTCATCATTGTGTAAAACAATAAAGCCATTCAGATGAAAAATAACAGAGAAGACATAATTTGAAGTCTGGGAAAAAAAAAAAAAAAAAAAAAAAATATAAAGAAATTTTTTTTAAAGACCCCAAATTGCAAATTAAAAAAAAAATTTTTTTTATATGCCTTCTAAACATAATTGATTGAAACGGACGCTTGAAGTTGAAGCTTTGGGAAAAATGGATGTAGGTTTCAAAAATGGAGACAAAAAATTGCATGGTCAAACTGGGTAAAGATGGGGGAAATTTTACCTGCAGATGACCTTAACCCTTCTAGCCCCATGCGCATATATTTTTAGCAGCGTTTGTACCTCCCACCGTCCCTAGAGCGTTTATTCTCAGCTCTCAGCCGGATATACCTGACCCAAGAACGTATAATTTTAGTTTTGTGGGGATATTAAATTTGCGCATTTTTCAATATGGCAGCAAACCTAATTAAATTTTAATTTTCATAACCTCAGTTCATTTACATTTAAACATTGTTATATGTTATTATGAAACCTCAAAACAAAGATGCTACATCACTGTTTAGAATGCATGGTCTCTTTTTCTGAGAAATCGTACTGGGTTATGCTGCCTGCTGTCTGGGACTGAGGTTAGGGAGTGTTGAAAAAGGGCTGGGGTTGGAAGGGTTAAAGGAACAGGCGGCTGAAATATCTAAATTTGTTATTATTAGGACTTTCCTATATTTTTTGGTATAGCAAGGACAAGATAAATCTGTATTAAAATATTGTGTAAATGTCTGCGTTGCTGTGGTAATGGTGGCCATCTTGAAAATATACACAAGACGTAGAGTAAGTTCAACAGAATGAAAACCTATTCCACTTGGAGAGATAAAAATGCTGCAAAACATTCACTGTAGAGTAAATCTGGGTAACTGATAACTTTATTTTACAAAAATTTAATTTTTTATTTTTTTTGGTTGAATTTTTAAATTTCTGTATTCTAAGTGAAGTCAAATTTTCTTTTTATGGAAAAGCCTGATTTTTCCCCCCAATAAGTTATCAGGAAAAAATAACAATCTTTTAAATAAAATTTACTTTTTATCCTATGTGTGCCTAAAGAAAGGTACCAAAAGTCACCACAGATCATTTTGAGGTACAGGCTGATAATGACCAAAAAATCACGTTTTTGACCAAAATGTGTTTCCATTAAAAAATTATTCCACCATTTTTTAACAGTATGTTAAAAGAGTTTTCATTGACTTGACTTCTAAATATTTTATTTTTAATTATTTTGAGGGTAGGGTATGTTTTAAAAAGATAATGAAAACTGCTTTTAAAAGGTGTTAAAATATATTCTTCAAACACGTTTTCTCTTCCCTGCTATGTTTTACCATTGAATTCTAATAGTAATCATGATATTGATGGCAACTGAATGCTGAAATGTAAAAGAATTTTCCATGAATAAATACATTAGGAACAATCGAATCATCGTTTTTCTCAAGTTTGTATTGTGTTCTACACTAAAAAAGCTTATTTCCTCAAAATTCGATCTTTATACCCTACCTTGCAAAATGTGCAATATCTCAAAAACTACTCGAAATATCTAAACAATTCAACGACCACTGTGTTCAGCGTTGAATGTCCTATTAGGTACAACCCGTAACTCAAAATGGTTAAAATCTGACTTTTGGTACCTTTTCTTAGGCACACACATATTATCATGAGCTAAGTTTGAAGGCTATATAAACCTGATAGTTTTCTCAGCTGAACCAACTCTACAAAACTACCCCTTCCGAAAATCAACCATAAAATTTTAGCATGAAAACTAACAACAAAAAAGCACTGTACAACCCACCCCCCAACTTTTATCGCTCACTGGCATTATTAGGAGCTGTTTGGATCCATCCTAGAGTTATGAAATAATTTTAAAAATCTAATTTTTTAAAAATTATATTTTTCACTCCAATTGATGAAAATTTGCCAAAAGCCCAGCCGCCTGTCCCCCTATTGACCTTACTGTTGAAAGGGGTTTTAAGTATACTTTGCGTGCTATTTTGTGTGAAATTGTTAAAATGGCTTTTTGAATGAAGGCAGGAGGAGTACTAAATGAAATCCATAATTATGAACAGAAAACAAAAAAAGCCTAAAGTAAAAGGAAATTCTTTTTTATTGGGTTTCCAATTTGCAAAATAGAAAAAGACATGAGCATTTCATAACAATAATAATACATGACATGCATATTTGGCAGCTGCACGAAAACTTTTGCATACTGACAACCATTTCTCTGAGTTTTCATAAAATCAGAACGCAAAGTTTTGGAACAACAACGAGAAACTGCTTTGCAAAAACTGTAAGTTCTCACTCCATTCAAAATAAGTCACAGGGAAAACATAAACAAAATGGATTTAAAATGGACTAAGATAAAATATAATTGATGTACGCCTTCTTCGATCTGGTTTTACACAGTACAGGGTCCTCTAGAGCAGTGCGGGATTTACAAATCTTACCTTCAAAGGATTTGATTTGAACTTGTGATCTCACATCTTTTTTGTGCGCAAATTGAAGAAGAACCTCACGATTACACCAAACACTTGTTAAATATGATGATCATGATATGACGACAGTTCTCAAAAGTCTGTACCGGCGTCTGAGGTTAGGGCGCTTCACTTTTACACACAGGAGACCCGAATTTGATGCCCAGAGTAGCGAGTGTACATTTTTATTGAGTATCTCTGTCTTTCTACCGAGATATTGATTCCCTCTCAGCCTGGGTTGGCCCTGACTAGCAAGGTCACAAGTCTGCCTCTTAAACTTAAATGATCTAAATTGTGTTGATGAAGGCGTAAAAAGCACCTAAATTTAAAAAAAAATGTTTTCAAATGTCTGTCCAATGAGAGAAGTCGTTCAAGACAGGGAAGAAAACTGTGGTCAAGGTAGAGCAGTACAAAATAAAGAGAAACATTGATTGATTGATTGGGTAGATGTTTTACGGCACTATCGACACAATTTTGGTCATTTAAGCGCCAAGAGAGAGACATTTTCTTGTTCAAAAATTCTTATTCCAAAATTTTCGGTGAAATCAAACTTACTCAAGTAGCAGTAGTTGCAACACTTCTTAATGAAACAATAAGGATTGGGGGGAAAAGTGAATTGGTTGAAAAAGATTCTAGGTATTAAAAAAATAGCCCCCAAAACCCAAACTAATTACTTTGCAAAAAACAAGAACATATTTGTTATTTCAATTAATAGTGAAAGAAATGGCACTGAGGAAGAAAACATACAACACACTCATTCAACTTCGTTACAAGTTGCTTTGGTCCACTATGGAAGATGGAAGAATACAGAGTCAACCGTGAGCTTCCAAAACCTACTGTGTGAGTTTTTATAAAGGGTCATCTACAGTTTTAAAACATATTTTTGGTATCAAGAGTTGATGGTAGATTCTACTTTTTGCCATCTAGTGATTTAGTGCAAAGAAAAGACTAGACAGACATTGAGAACCAACAGAAGGAAATATAATTAAAAAAGGAGGGCCTGTCAGTGGCTTCCTCCAACCATCCTATAACATAATAACACTGCATTAAACTGACAAAACGCCTTTTCCATTTGTGGAGCCAAATTTTTTTTATTTGCTAAATCAAAAGCCTGATGAGTTAGTTACCCTACTTGTGTGAAAAAAACGAAATGAAACTATGACAAGTTTTTTAAAAATAAAGTAGAATTCAAATTTTGGAAGAACGCATTATTAAAATGGTTACGCTGACAAAAAAAGCCTCTTTATCTCGAAACTTATTGTGAATCTTTAAAAAAAAAGACGTTTTGTCAGCATACGGCAGAACAGAGCTTCCCTGTTGATGAGAAAGTTGGATCAGGGCTGTCGTATGTACAGACAAATTTTCTGACTAGCATGAAGTTAAGACTTGAATGAGAACCCAGTTTGATATATGTAACTGTGAGCTGAATCTTAGTTTAGATGATCCGTAATACATATACAACAAATGCGAGGTGTGCTGACAAAATTAGTTACTTTTTTGGGGATTTTAGCCTAATGGAAATTGATACATCAACTTTATAGGGCGGAGTTTGTACAATTTGTAAGTATGGAAAAATAAAAGACACAGTAGACTTGAGCAGAATGGTATCAATCAAAAATCTATAAATCTGACCCCAGTAACAATTTTCGGGCTGATATCTCCACTTTTGGATTGCGAGAAGTAACTCATTTTGTCAGCACGCTTCACAAAATAAAAATGCTTGCTCCATGACGTGTCACATGCACACACAAAGCTCAAAAACATTGAAATCTTACAAATCAAAAGTCAAAGGAAAATACGAAAAATAAGCACAGGTTGGGAGAAAACAGCACAGCATTTGGCACAAGTTGATTTTTATTTATTCTTTACGGGTAGTTTATCCATTTATATATAAACATGACAACACAACAATATGAAATGTTCACTACAGTAGACCCTGAGCCATGGTGAAAAATTATCCCCCCCCCCCCCCCCCCCCCTGAATGTTTTGGTTTTTTTTACATTTATAATGAGCCTGTGCAAGATGTCCACTTGTTTAAGGCAACCACTTTTCTCCGCGACAGTGTGGGGCTGTCTTAGACTTAGACAAGTTTGACTATATACTATATCATGTAGAACACCATAAAAATTTGATCAAATGTTATACAACCCCACCAGCACCCTTTAGATCACTTGGGAGGTACACGGAGAAGTGTGGCAAGCAAGCAGGCCTGCCAACTTTTGAAAATGTAAAATAGGGAAAATCAGCGTGGCACGCTGCATGCCAGGTAATATTCCTATCACACTTAACTTATTCAAAGCCAGTCTTACAAATAATAAAGAAGATCTCCTTATTTATGGCCAACAAGGTAACACCAAGTCGGGATCGAGAAAACGTAGCGTGCATATTCGGTTGCCAGGTTTATTTTAGCATTATATGTAGCCGAACCATAAAACAGCAAAGGACGTACGCTTAATAGGGATATTTTAGTAACGCACGAGTTCAGGTATCGTTGATTTCATTTTGTCATTTTTGTGCAAATAATTGTAATAATATTATAATATAGCATGGTTCCGAAATCGGGAAATCAAGACTGTTATCAGGTAGTCAGCAGCAGCGCATCTGATCTGGGAAATTCCCGATAAAATCAGGGAAAGTTGGCAGGCCTGGTGGCAAATCAAAACGATAGTGACTGCACCATGCCTGAAGGCAACCCAGGACAAGTGTCAACATGAGAAAAAAAGAAATACAGTCAAGCACGGATAACTCAAGCATGTCAGGGATTGACAAATGTGTTTGACACATCCATGATTTAAGATGAGATACCTTTTTCGATGTAATGCGCATTGAGCATTTTTTTTAGAAAATGGAAAAGCGCGATATAAATGCTGTTATTGTTATTATTATAATTCCGTTTATCCGCTAAAGAAAAAATGTTAAAGTGATATATATCAGTCCGGGAACGGCAAATTGTAGGAACTATCCGTGATTTAGAGTTTTCCGTGTTCATGTTATCTGTGCCTGACTGTAGAAGGAGCAGACCACATTAGAGTGGCCACCACCTCACACAAAATGATTATAAGTCTGTGAGCATAACACAACATTAACACTTTGCCATCATATTTTGGGGAAAATTCAAAGAAACTGGGAGGTAAACATCGCCAATTGGCAAGATGAGGTGGCAAAGTGTTAATGCCGAAGAACAGCAGGGTATCACTGTGGTCTGTCAAATGTGACTGCATTAATATTTCTTTTACTAGAACATCAGATGTAACTGATTGTAGTCAATCAATGAAAAAACAACAACATGGAAACTGCAATATGTTAGTAAGGGAGTCAACTGCAGCTTTGTATGTGACAATATTACTTAAATGAAATTATCCTCAACACAGTCTCTCTCTCTCTTTCTTGTCACACTCAAAGAAACACACACACACATAAACAGACACGCACATACAAACACACAACTTTTGCCTTTTCTCCCAACACCCACACAACCTCCTCCTCCTCCCAGAATAAAGGATGTAGATTTATATATATATAGTGGAGACTGCTTCAACAAAAATCTGTGGGACTGCCGATTTTCTTTGATCTAGCCGGACAATTAATTTAGAGAGGCTCCTCAAAAAAGAAAAGGAAAAAAATAAGGAATTCTATTTTCTTTCCGTTTACTATTGTTTTCCGATTAATCTTGTGCAGTTTATGCTGACTCCACAGCATATATACATATTCATACATTCACATACACAAACTCAAAAATATAGTGTCTAAATTTAAGAAAACATCAGACGCTCACCCACAAAGTTCAGGAAATGTAGAGGAACATTCTTTGGTCACAGTTAGGCCAAAGCAGCAAATCTTCACAGCCAACAAAGAAAGCAAGGATGACCGAAATTTAAAAAAAAAATCAAACGAATAAAAGAGGGATGACCAACATTTTTTAAAAAAATCAAACGAATAAAAGAGTGATGACCAAAATTTTTTTTAAAAATCAAACGAATAAAAGAGTGATGACCAAAATTTTTTTTAAAAATCAAACGAATAAAAGAGTGAAAAGTACACCTTCGTATACACATACACTCAAATCAGTTGAGCAAAGTAGATGTCGTTAACTTCTTGGCTCATAGTGAGCGAGAAAGACATAAAAAAGCTTTGGAGAAAAGTATGAAAAAGAGTAGAAAAATACAAACAAAGCAAAATTATGAGCTCAAAGTCGAAGATAACACTTTGGTGTGTTGTAAAGCGCAAATGGAAAAACAAATCATTGTCATTTTTCTAGTCTTCTTTTTTTCATTTCACAATGAACGATTTTTGATTGATAATTTTCTTTAACATGTTATGTATGTAATATAAATACCAACAAATGGAATGTAAAATTGTTAAAATCTTTTGCACACATCTATTAAAACTCCTAGTAATGAACAGGTGAAAACAAAAACTAAAGCACTTGATGGTTATATTTTGGCATGGCTGTGAGGTTGAATGAAAATGAGGGTGAAATGTCCGTAATTGTGCAATAACCTTGAAATGAGAAACATCCACATTAAATAGATCAACGGTAACAAAAAGCCTAATAACCCAGATGCAGTCACATTTTGACTCTCAAAGAAATGACTATATTCAAGAGACAGTCTCCTAGAATACACAAATTTAGTAAAAATTTAATCTGGGCTTAAAGGTTTGAAGAAATTATACATACTTTTAAAAAATGAACAAAACACCCCCAAAAAAAGTCGCAAAACAAAACAGAAATAATCTCATCTCATAGCAATAAAACTTTGGTTCAAAATTTTCATGACAATAGATATGCGTCCATCTCTTCTTCCATATGTGGAAGCTTTATAATTCCTCATACAGACCAGATACAATTCCGTTTCTAAGCACAAGACACATCATCAGTTCAGTTGACATATTGGTGGGCTATGGTGCTCAAGACAATGGTTTGCATCCCATTTGGGGGCAGGCATTCCCGGGAAGCTGAGAATATTTCCAAGTGTTCTATGGTCTGCTGGGGTAATAATATAGTGTAAAGCGCATAGAGCTTGCTTTCGAGTGGGGACATGCACTATACAAATGCTATTTATTATTATTATTCTTGAAGTTGGACTGGCTAAAGGGGGTATCAAAACTCTCCACACACTCAAGTCTGTCATATTGGAAATACAGTATTGAAAAGGACGTAAAACTGATCTCAAAACGTACTATCTGTACATTCCCCATCCTCTCACAAGAACATACTCCACAGCTTTCTTAGACTAGATGCTTCTGCAAACTCACAGGCTGCCGTCGTTGAGATGAAGTTTACCTGAAGTTGGCACAACAAACAACAGCCACGTTTTGCGAGGAACAGATTGTAAGTTGTAACAACATATGTTTCACGACGTGGTGGAATCAGGCACTCGTCAATTTTGGGGCATATGGAGTTATTGGTATCATCTTAAAGCCTGTCCATTTGCCTTGCTTTTGATGAAATTAAAAAAAATCCATGTATCTTGGATACAAGTCAAGATACTGGCGATTGAAGGAGGTGGGGGTTGCCTGGGTTTAGGGGTAAAAATAGTGAGAAAAATGGCCGCCAAAGTCGAGTTATTTCCTTATCTTGAGAGTCCGTGAAAACGGAAAAACTACATATTTTGGGCCTTTAATCAGTGTTTTTAAGTAAAATCCATACAGAAATGTGTTCTTAGATGGACATAAAAGGTGTTGAGCCAAAAAAACCAACATTCTGTAAAAATTACCAAAACTGGCGAGAAAATGTTAGTTTCTTCAATTTCATTATTTTGACGAGCACCTGATTTCACCAAGCTGCCTCACACATATACTCTCGACAGCATCAAAGCAGCACACTTCTCCACTCCATAGTACCAACCATCAACCCATTTGTCTGTACGAAGGGCTCCATTGGACACAAATACACACACACACAACCAGAAAGCACTTCAGCTCAAGCATTTCTGAGGTGATGCACATAAAAACCACACACACACACACACAACCAGAAAGCACTTCAGCTCAAGCATTTCTGAGGTGATGCACATAAAAACCACACACACACACACACAACCAGAAAGCACTTCAGCTCAAGCATTTCTGAGGAGGTGATGCACATAAAACCACACACACACACACACACACACACACACACACACACACACACACA
>NW_004797598.1:179456-183843 GCF_000002075.1 Aplysia californica
CAACAGAAGACAAAATAAATAGGCCTACAGTAGAGCAGGGTTAACTTCAACAGTCAACAGTGTCATGTTTTTAAAAAAAATTTGGCCGGAGTTGGAGCATCTTGGGAAGGTTAAGTACAAATTTTACAACTGTTGCGTGGCAAGTCCTCGACACAAAATGGCCTTGAGCCGTTCCCTGGCAGGTTTAAAGCTGGACTGTAGCCCCAGAGTGGACTGGTAAAACATCACCGCGTGGTTCCAGTCAGCCTGCCAAGAGAAACATACGTGAGGCCAGCTGACAAAACGAGTTGCTTCAACTATAAGATTGTAAAGCCCATGGAGCTTGCTGTTGAACACCCATATGTTTTGCACAAATATTATTTAGTATCATCTCATATACTCTAATTTATTTATAGAGTACTTCCATCTACATAATATTTCACTGCAGTGACATATTATGGTAAAGTATGATTGCTTTACGCTCAAGGACATAAATTACCAAGGATATAAAATCATCCAAAAAATGTTTTTTTTTGTTTTTTTAACAATTTACAAGCATGAAGGAGGGTGTGGTGGCGGAGCGGTCAGTGCGCACGTCTCCGAATAGGAAAGTCCGGGTACGAGCCTCGGTTCGGACACAGATATTTTTCGCCCCCTCCTGCCCACCCAGCACTAATGGGTACCCGACTTTGAGTTGGGGAAGTTAAGGCGGCGTGGAAAGGAACTGGCCACCCTACCACAATATGCCCAAGGCCCAGGAAGTTGTCTCACTAACAAAGCATTCCCCAATGTCCGGATCGGATGCGGGAACAACTTTTACAGGTATGAAAGGATAAAACACATTATAAACATAATTCTTTATCTCCAAGGGGTGGTAAACCCACTATGCCGAGGCCCTCTTTGGGTATAAAATCTAAAAATTGACATATACGTCACTAGGTTGGTCATTAAACCATAAAACGTGAACCTATTTCGATTGTTCTTCATCTAATGAATGAAATCCCGGTAAAAAGAAACCTGTTTTATTGACCAAAAGTAATTCGACGCAGAGGTCGTCGTAAAGGAATGTGCACGCAGGGAGTGGCTTGCCGGGGATAAAAAGTAAAAGAAAAAAGCATCAGTTGAAAATCTACACGTGTGATCCATGAGTTGACTTTCGGTCAATAGCTCCATTTAAGGTATGCGAGGAGTAACTCACATGTGGAAGGCAAATGTTAATAACCGGTACACCTGGCTTCCCGGGAAGCTGAAAAGGTCTCTGAGTGTTCTAGGGTCTGCTGGGGCTATAATATAGATTGTAAAGCCCATAGAGCTTGCTGTTGAACACCCATATATATGTGTTATACAAATATTATATTGTATCATCTCGTATACTCTTATTTAGAGCACTTCTATCTACATAATATTTCACTGCAATTACATATTATTGTAAAGTATAATTACATTATACTGGAGGTGAACTGCTGCACATTTTCTATCCCAAAACTGTTAATTATAACATTTTCACCCTAGTGAAACCAAATTTAGAGCAATTTCGGAGGGCGGGCTTCCGATTCTGCCTGTGAAGATTCATCCCTGCAGAAAGAATGAGGTTTAGTTTTAGTTTAAGTAAGAGTTTTACGGCACTTGCAACACAATAAGGTCATATAAGTGCCGAAGATTAGAGGTGCTACAAGAGAGTAACAAACACATAAAAGAAGGAGGGGAGATAAAGATGATAGATGTTTGATAGGAAAGAAGGAGCAAACCGCACCACAGCACCCGCCAACCACCCGCATAGAATGAGGTACTTGATCAACATTCACACCACTTGGGAGTCAAACTCGGGTCTCCTGCACCTGCATGCGACCCCAAATCACCTTAACCATATCCGTACGTCGTGTTTTACTATCGCATCCATACGACGAGGGGAACTGTGCCACCACTTTCCAAAGAGGAAATTTACTACCTAATCTGATCCGAACGCTTTGCCTAGCAGTCTGTCAAAATGATTTCTTTAGCAATACTGAAAGTTTCAAAGAGATATTCGCACTAGAGGTATTCTAAAACATGAAGACAGGGCGTACGGATAGGGTTAAAGCTACACAATAGAAGTTGCTGATGGGGGTATGAAAACCATTTACAATCACACTCAGTCAGTCAATACTCTACACCCCTTCGTTTACCTTGGCAGCGTAGATGTTGGCCATGGTGAAGTGAGACACGGGCAGGTCACTAGTCACGTCCAGGGCCGCGCTGGTCACCACGATGGCGTCGTTGCTGTACTGGACGTTCTGCAGCACGTTAGCCAGGCTGATCAACACCGTGTCCTGGGGCAGGAGGAAGCAACAATATATGGTCGCTTTTAAGGACAAGCGGGCTAACCCAGATTTTGGGGGTTTCCAGAAATCTTGACCTACACCAAGAGTGGACATTGCCCTACCTATAGGAGAAGTATGGTTTCATTGGTGTGTATATTTATTTGATTATAGAGAAAACTCTCCTTGTTTTTTAAAGAAAACTGAACAAGGGGCAAAAACTTTACCCTCGATTTTCTCAAAACCGCATTTTTTGGGATAGCCACCTTGTCCTTAAAATGGACCATATAAAAAGAAAAGTAAAGCTGACGATAACATAACATGCAGGAATTCATCATATTTAAAAAGATAGATAGATCTATATTAGTACAATAAATTATATGCATATATAAAAATTTCCACAGCAGTAAAGGTTATAGGGCTCACCTTGTATGTATGTGGCACGTAGGTCAAAGCCATCTGCAAACAGTCGAGAGCCTCTTTGGCGTCACCCTCCACACGCCAAAACAGCGCTGCCAGGCTGTACGCTACCCACGATGTGCGGTTCTGTAGGAAAGCAATAAGGGTAAATGGTGAAACGGTATAGATTTTAAGCCCCTTTCAACGCTATAAGGTAATTTAACCCTATCCATACATCATGTTTTACTACCGTATCCATACGACTTGGGGAACTCTGTGCCACCACTTTCCAAAGAAGAAATTTACTCATTAATCCGATCCATACGCTTTGCATAGAAGTCAGTCAAAATGATTTTTGTAGTGTCATTTTGTTAAAGTGAGAGTTACGGCACTTGCAACACAATGTCATTTAGTTTGTTTTAGTAGAGGTTTTACGGCCCTCGCAACTGCGTAAGGTCATATGAGCGCCAAGGGGTGGATGTCAACAGAGAAGTCCTTACAGGGAATCAGACATACTCAGCTCACCTCTCTAGCTTCAACAGCACAAAGTCTGCTTCGACTATCAAGGCACCCCGGAAATAGCGGGTCACAAGAGTGTGACAAACATACAAAAGAAGTAGAGGATAATGATGATAGTAAGGATTAGGAAAGAAAAAGAAGCAGTTCCCTGTTGTAGTTCAGGCACAGTTATGAGCATGACATAGTTGGACCAGCCCATTTACAATTCTACTGCGCATTAGAACGAGAAATGTCCCCCCCTTTGGGAATGGCCTTAAGACACTTCAGTCAGTGGTACCGCCCCGGGGAATGTCATATAGGTGCCGAAGATAAGAGGTGTTACAAGTGAGTAAAAAACACAAAAAAAGGAGGAGGATGACCGTTGTTTGATGGGAAATAAAGAAACAAACCACACCAGAGCACCCACCAACAAACAACCCACCCCTCAAAGAGTTATCCACATGACACAGAAATCTGACAGTCAGCACATTACCTGTATCAACGCGTGTGTAATGCGGGTGCCCATCACAGAGACCGGTTCCTCCTCTCCTCCCAACATCTGAAGCACCTGCGGAGTCATTAATCAAATGGGTCAACCTTTGGTAAAGTCGAAATTCTCTAAGACAACTACCCATTGTCGAAGGAAAAATAGTCTTACGCAGTGTCTTCATAATGTAAAAAATACACAAGGGAAGTGGTTGCTTTGTTTGCGTAGGAGAATGCCTTGGGACAGTTGGCCATTAAAGCATGTTCAACTGTACTTTAAAAAATACATTCATTGAGAATTTTTTTAAACAGCCGTGTACTTCTCAAATACCAATTCCCTGACAGGGTATTTTTGAACTGGGGTTGTTTACAAAGCATTCAAAGCTCTCTACCCACTTCCCCTATTTCTATCACAGTTGGACTTTCAAAATGAGAAATCCCGCCTTTAAAATAAACTTAAAATGTTTTTAAGGACATTGACATTAGAATTAGACTCCTACCAAAATATCTCTTCATTTGAAGTTGAGCTAGAGAGAACTTTTGCCACAGCTAGGAAGAAAACAAAGAGTGTGTGCACTGTCACGGTCTTCACTCCAGCTCAAAACATATCAAAGCCTATTTTCATGTGTTTGGACACCATCATTATTTCATTGTGTACTATTCTGTACATATACATGTTGTCAGAGTCTCTTTGGGTACTTTTTACACCAGAGACAACAACCCCCCCC
>NW_004797598.1:183943-206037 GCF_000002075.1 Aplysia californica
GGGGGGCAAAAATTGAAAAATAAATACTTAAAAGTTTCGACTGAAGTGGACTGCTTGCGACAGTAACAGCGTGATGTGCACCGTCTAAAACTCCTCTCCTTGAATGTACACTACTAAACACACCAGCCACACAACCCATCAGAGTGGCGTCGGTAGCCTAGTGGTTAGACTACCGGACTCGTAAGTAACTGTGAGATTGCGGGTTTGGGGGTTCGAGCCTCAGCTCGGTCCGACATTGTGTCCTTGGGAAAGGCACTTTACATAAATTTCCCACTTGGCTTGGTCCTTTCGGAGACGGACGTTAAACTCGGAGGTCCCGCCTCTTAAATAACCTAAGACCGTTGATCGTGGCGTTAACACTTCACCATCGTATTTTGGGGAAAATCCAAAGAAACTGAACGATAAACATCGCCAATCAGCGAGATAAGATGGCAAAGTGTTAAATCTATACTATTTCAGCATTTTCCAACCAATCAGCGGGACTCACCTCTTTGAGCCCGACCTCCGGCGACAGCTTAAGCGTTCCCCGAGACATGATGCTGGGCAGATGTCCCATGGCCCGGACAGGAGAGATAAGTTTCCTGTCACACACGGGCTCCTCCTGCTCGTGTTTGATCATTTCGTCAAAGTCAATATACTCCTCCAGCCTGAGGGAAAAATTGTTCGCGGTTTTTTTTTCAAAGTAAAATTTAACACTTTGCCATCATATTTTGGGGGGAAATCCAAAGAAACTGTGTGGTAAACATCACCATTCGGCAAGATGAGGCTGCAAAGTGTAAAAGAGTTTTACGGCATTTGTAACACAAATAGGTTATATAAGTGCCCAAAGTTAGGGGTGTTACTAGAGAATAACATACAAAGAAAAAAGGTGGAAAGGTAAAGGATGATAGATGTATCATAGGAAAGAAGGAGCAAACCACGATAGAGCACATGCCAACCACCCACCGAGGGAGGAAGAGATGGTAGTACAGTAATAAGTAACAAATAGTAACAACATTCTAGTGACCTCTCAGAGAGATAGATACCTCTTTGGTTTTTAGTTTCGGCCCAACTCATAATTTCAACAAAGCATCCATCACCTCATACCTTCAAATGTTAGAATTACAAAACTTCTATCTTGCAAATACCTAGAAAAATAAATTGATAAATCAATAAATCACCTGAGCCCTTTGGCAGTGGGACAGAGCCAGGTGCTGGCGTACTGAGAGAAGTCCATCTTCTCCTCCCCACTGCAGTCCTCCGGGCTCCAGTTGAGACGACCCAGCCGGCCTAGGTGGACTCGAGTATCTGGAGAGAGAAAAACAAAGATGACAATAATAAGCTGTCAGGCATCGTGGTCAAATCAGACGCTTGTCAAAATAATGAAATCGAAGATATCACCAATTTTTCTCCACTTTGACAATTTATATATATAGATTTTTTTTTTTTTTTAACTCAACACCTTTTATGAATTTTATGTCCATTTACAAACATATTACTAGGAGGATTTTTTTACTGAAAAACGTGGATAGAACATAGACATGGACTAAAGCGGTTGTATCTGAAAAGCGTACCACTTGCACAGTGTCTTTGTAATGTAAGAAAAAACAACCCAAAAAAGAGGGTAAATGGGATCAGCCATTTGTACAAGTGATTGTCTGAATGTATACAGGTGGCCATTAGAGCAGTATCGACTGTAGTCAACAAAAATGGAGCACTTCCGGATCGGATTTTAATAGAAAAAAGAGGCAACCTGCTGTATGTGAAATGTGATATTTTGATATTGTTATCAATCCAATCTGCAAAATGCCATAAAAGCTAACAACCCTGAGATGTGTAGACCATAATGTTGCATCAGCAGGTAGTGGATTGAGATTCCCAACCGTTAGCGTTAGGTCATGGGCAAGAATCCTTGTCCAGGAGCTATGTTGGCACTCGGGGAAGACACTTTACACACATTTTCCTTACTACACTATGGTGGAAACGGGTTATTGATCAAGACAGTGAAAAATTTATGTCTGACTATATATAAAGGGGAAGACCATGTGGAACCTGGAGAAGAGTCACGGAAATGGATGAACAGAAAAGTGGGAAGACATGGAGTGACATCAAGCAACTTGCCCAGGATAGGGAAAGGTGAAAAGTGTTTGTTCGTGGCCAATATCCTGATCCAGGGTGAAAAAGGCAATGATGATGGTCTATAAAATGGCTGTTAGTACTGATGCTGCCCAGGAAGCTGAGAATGTTTCAGAATGTTACAGGGTCTGTCAGTAAAACGGTACAGTGCAAGCAAAGGAAATAACCAAACTTTGACTGCCATCTTCGCGCTAATTTTACCTCTGAAATCAGACGACTCCACCTCCTTTAATCTCCAAGATCTCAACATGTATTCACGATAAATTGATATTTTTTCATCAGGACGCAAGACGAATAAACAAGCTTTAAAGGGATATCAATAACTCCACATGCCCAAAAATTGACGAGCGTCTGATTCCACTGCGTCCCGACACATATATTATCTATCTTTTGATTCATTCAAATGTCAGCTGAAGTCGTTTCTCTTATTAAATTAATAAGGTGGATATTTGGAATAATTTTCTTTAGTCAGAACACAACGTTTTATGTTACTGTTGTACGTTGTACTGTATTGTAAAGCGCTCAGAGCCTGTGTACTTTAATCGGGGTTGAGCGCTATATAAAAGTCATTTATTATTATTATTATCTTTTGATTGAAAAACAGAAATGACTCAAATCAAACCTACCTGGCAGCTCATGATCATCCAGTGGTGGGAACCTCGGTGGGTTCTTCTCCTCCTCACTTTCCACACGAGGCTGCGGTCTCACTATCGCGTGCGGCACGGCAAACTCGCGCTTCCTCCAAGCTTCCTCCTGTTCGCGCCGCTTCTTCTCCTCTTCCTCACGCCACTTCTTCTCCTCCTGCTTCTTTCTTTCTTTTTCTTCCTCTTCCCGTCTCCTCCTCATCTGAAAACAAAATTGTTCGCATCATTAAAAGTACCACAGTCATCGACAAAATCAATTCGAGAAAAAATCCAGCCTAACTGTGCTTCTTTTTCTTCCCCTCCTCTGGCAACTTCTCTCTCTCCCGTTTCTTTCTCTCTTTTTGTGTCTCTTTTTCATCTCCTCCTGGCTTTATGACTGTTTAAAACTTCACTGTAAAATTAGCACTACCATCAGGAAGAAAAATGTGGGTGAACAGGCCCATATCTTCCCCTTCTATTTATCGCCCCACCATTATATTCCCCCCCCCCCAAGTGCATGAATGCACCTAACAACCTTTGCAACACCAGTGTCATTTTAAATGACCAAGACAAATTTTTGCCTGACAGATGAAAGAGAAAGAAATGAATAAAAATTATCAGTCATTATCGCTCCTGATCTCCTTTTCCCTATAAAAGATTCACATGTACAATTGGTACTGTGATTGCTAAATACAAAACTAATAAATATTTCAGTAAAATCCATCCCCTCTGCCTCCTCACTCGGCATATTATTTTTTCTACCTTCTTTTTCCCTATATTTTTCTTTATATATCCTTCTCTCTTAAAAATCTGTACAGTCAAACCTGTTCCAATGGCTACCTGTATAAGACAATCACCTGTACAAATCGCTACCTCAGAATTACAAAGTTTTATCAGCTCAGAAGTTTGTCTTGAGAAATTTGATGTCAAAGAGTTTGAGTTTCACATCATGTCAAGCACGCCTTTTCTAATGCAAATCTTTGAATATCTTGAAAACTACTCCAAATAATCTTATAATTTTGATAGAGCAGATAAAATATTTGGTTTCTGTCCTCATGGTCTTAGTAACTCAAAACAGCCAAAAATGCCAGACAGAAGTTTGTAATTCTAAGCCTATGTCTCCTTATGCACGACGCGACATTTAGCAGCGCATGACCGGCTAAGCCCTCTTGCGACTGGCAATTCACAGAAGAGAGACAGTGGCAAATTTTAATGTCAAGATGAACTAGGAAATACAATGTCCATCAAATGAAAGTTTTACGAGCCACTGACATTTTAAATTCTGTACACGGCCAATCCTCCTCCTCCTCTTCCTCCTCCTCATCCTCTTTCTCCTCATCCTCCCTCTCCTCCTGCTGTCCGTTAAAAATATAAAACAACAAAATTAGATTCACAGAACTTGCATTGGGTCCAATTGGAGATGAACATCCTACACGCTAGCACACACACACACACACATACATACACCATGGGTGTCACTGAGAAACTTTGCTGTCCCTGAAATCAGTGTCAACTATTGTCCGAACCTTGAAATGTAACCCAAAAGGCCAGGGGTAGTTTGTACAGGTGATTGTCTTATACATGACATTGACGAATCAGTCCATATACAATTACAATGCTACTGTGCATAAGAACATGGTTAATGTCCCCCCTTTGGGAATGGCCTAAAGACACTTCAGTCAGTAGCACCACCCCGGGGGTCCACATTTCTCCTCCACAGCGGCTGTCATAGACAATTTCGAATGTATTCACCACATCATCAGGGGGCAATCATCAATGACGCAATGTATCTTACCTCTTCTGGGTCTTCTTCATCTTCTGCTTCATCATCATCATCATCATCCTCATCATCTGTCTCTTCATCGTCTTCCAAAGACAAAGCACAATGGAGAGCAGAGTCCGAGCCTCCAAGAATGTTTTCCAGAGCAATTATATCTCGCTCCAGCTCCTCAATCTGAAAGCAATATTGGGAGACCCAGAAAATAAGGATTTCTTTTCTTTCACAAAAAGTTTGATACGGTACCCCATAAAACCCCAAGTGTACAAATCAAGTATTTCAAAGATGGTTGGTAAGGTAAGCGTTTTACGGCACTCGCAACTGCATAAAGTCATATGAGAAAGATGGCTGAATGGTATGTTAGAAACATGACATAAAGAATGAACATTCGCTTATTCTTGAAATGTCAAAGAAAAGTGTAATTATTATGTAGACTGGAGAAGGAACAGGCAAAACAAACAAAGATTAATTTACAATTGCCTTCGGGTCTTGAGCTCAAAAACACAAAATCATCTGCTCAGTGTAAGATTCTGTTTAATTTAGTTTTAATAGAGTTTTACGGCACTTGCAACTTCATAAGGTCATATGAACGCCAGAAGGTTAGAGGTGTTACAAGAGAGTAACAAACATAAAAAAGAAGAAGGAGAGACAAGGACGATAGATGTTCGATAGGAAAGAAGAAGCAAACGACACCAGAGCACCCACCAACTGCCAACTGGTGGAGTCTTACACTAAGCTATCGAAATGAGCACTAATACCACGCAAAACAAGAGGATGAAAGTTTTCCCAAAGTATAATTTTGAGGAAATTACAATTACACACGTTCGGTTCTTTGTGTAACAACATAATGATGATCTCATGATTAGGTCCTGAGATGAAGTTATTTAAATATCATCACCCAGCTGTTAAAATGCACTAATCCCAAAATCTTGAAATTCCTACTTTTTTTTGTTTTTGTTTGTTTACTGCAGTCGCATAATCTGTGGTATTGGTTGCATGTGCTTGAGAAATACTTTATTCGAATTCCAAATGTTGAAAAAAAAAGCCAGAATAAATACATAATGTATGTTCAATTGTTAAAAATGATATAACAGCTTTTTCTCTCTTGAACAATTTTGTTTTATGGGCATATTACATTTGAACAGCTTGCTGACGATATGAAACAACACAACATATCACATGTTAACCCTATCCGTACGTCCTGGGGTCATTTTGTGCCCCCGGCGTTATATTCTTCACATTTTAGAATACTTCTAGAGCGAAGATCTCTGAAACTTTCAGCATTTCTCAAAAAATCATTTGGACGGACTGTTATGCAAAGCGTACGGATCGGATCAACGAGTAAATTTCCTCTTTGGACAGTGGTGGAACAGAGTTCCCACGTCGTATGGATATGATAGTAAAACACGACGTACGGATAGGGTTAATAAGTAAAGTTATCAAATCACCTCAGAACAGGATTGCTTGGCTGTTATTATTTTATACCAACAATACGGAGGGGGGGGGAAATGTTTTCATCTTCACAAGATGCATTTCACCTGTTATTATCCTTTTATACTAACATAACAATAAGGAGGGAAAAAAAATGTTTTCATCTTCACAAGAAGCATTTCAAGGACAAATACAAAGCCATGCAAAACAAAATCTCTGGAAAAAAACCTCTCTCACTTGACACAAAACAAGAGTATCCCTACTAAATTGACAAAACTACATCTACAAAACAAAACAAAATTAAACAAAAAAGACCAACAAAAAACACAAATAAACAACACAATCTCTCAGACTTCACACACAAATAAACAACACAACCTCTCAGACTGCACACACAAATAAACAACACAATCTCTCAGACTGCACACACAAATAAACAACACAATCTCTCAGACTTCACACACAAATAAACAACACAATCTCTCAGACTTCACACACAAATAAACAACACAATCTCTCAGACTGCACACACAAATAAAGTTCTCCAAGCAGATTTCAACAAAAAATACAACACTACCAAAAGGCTTGCTTGCATATGCTCGATTGTTCAGTAAGGTGCAAAAAAAAAACCATGCAAAATCATAAAAGAAACAAACTACAAAAAACACATAGACAAAAAAACACAAAATCAAACCAAGTTTGTTTCATTCAAATCAAAAGTAACAAAACATACCCCAAAAAAACCAACTACAGAATCTAAAAAAAAAGAACACTCTCTTCTGACGTGCATGCTAGTTATATCAAGCATATGACGAGAACATTAGCCATACTTTTAAGACTATAAATATTTCTAAGAACTAATCATCACTTTCACATGCAAAGATTTGAACCACATTCTCACTAAGATACACAGCTATCTGCAAACATGCAGAGCTATCCAGTTAACTATGAATAATATTTTTGTGATGCCGATTGAGATGCTGATTGACTTAAAGTGACAGTGTTCATCAGTGAGGCTTGCACGTTGAGCAAATACATATAATAATAATAATAATAATAATAATAATAATAATAATAATGATAATAATAATAATAATAATTGCATTTGAAAAATGCACATCCATGCTCTACAGCATGCTCTATGCACTTTACAACTATCATGCTTGTGCCTTTTAAACATTCCAATCAAAGACATGGATATACTTGGGAAAAAACCCCCAAAAAAACAAGCAATCAACACATTTTCAAATGCAAAGAAACATGAAAAAAACCCAACTAAATAAACCAAAAATAAATTTCAAAAAGTGAAGTGCTGTATTCATTACCTGTTCCAGTTCAACATTGCAACGACTTTAGCTTCGACAGCAAAGAAATAAAATGGGCCAAGGGAAAAGAACAACGCCTTTAAAGCGAAGTTCATTTCCGGCATTCTGATGTGCTACGAGAAGAGTTGATTTTATTTTTAAAAAGGAAAAAGACGATTTCATTAAAAAAAAAAAAACGTGCCGGCTCAGGAGGAAACATGTTCGTTTCTCTCCCCACCCCCACTCCACCCTACGAGGATAGTCCATAAAGACCAAAGTTTCCAGCAACGTCGATATTCATTAATAACCCACTCATATTTTATTTAACCTTGAACATTCAGCGAGACTGTAATCTCCTGAACAACACAACTTAAAAACTTAAAATTTTTTATGTATACCTGCATGTGTTTTTACGGTCGGTCCTGTACAACCAAGAAAAATTTCCCTCGGGGATAATAAAATATTATATCTCATCTTATCTTATCTTAAATGTGGGACAGCAACCATCCTGTAGAAGTGTCAATGAGAGAAAGAGGAAAATGAATACTTATCATAACCAATGATAGTACATAACAAGATGGGCCACTTCTCTCTTTGAGCCAATTAAAAAAGTGTCCTCCAAATTTGGTGGCGCCCTCTTCACAAAAGCGCACTCTTTGCGAACAGAGTTACCCTACTTGAGTTTTACAAAATCAAAGTGAAACTAGCAAGTTTTTTGGATAAATTTCGGAAGAACGCTTTTTTAAAATGGTTACGCTGACAAAAAACCTCTTCCGGAGGAAAAGGTGATGGTTTTCTTTGTTTAATTTGACTTTAGAATGAAAGGCGAGAGGTCATTAAAATATTTAAAAAACTAAAACTCCGCACTGAACGTACCCGAACTGCTGATGAACAGCAGTCGATCTGCGCACGCAAGGAGGTGCTATTCCTATTCTTCTTCTGGAAAAACGAAAGAGAGCTTCAAAACAGACTGCAGCGCCATCTGAAGCAAAGAGCATACTTCCTGCGGACACTTTTTTGGCTGAGTGGCCCATCTTGTTATGTATTATCATTGTCATAACCAAACAAACCAGAAGCAAAAATAAAAAACAAACCCACACGGGAAGGGACAAATGACAAAAGTAAAGAATGGGGGATTGAGCGTTTTTGAAAAACTGAAAAAATTCAGGGGGGAAAAAAAGCAGCCATAAAATGAAAAATAAAAATAAAAGTCTCAACCCTAAATGAAAAAGTTACCCTCAGCTTGGCTTTCTCGAATGGCTTAAAGTAATCCCGCGACACCCAAAAGGGCATAAGTGGCAGATAAAAGTAAAGTAAGCATAAAGTAAAGAGAAGTAACAGAAGCCACAGAAAAGAAATTGCTCCCTATCACCCCATCAAAAGCTTTGTGAATATTTTTTAAAAAAGGGAAAATAATGCAGCCCTTGCTTTAAGACTGATGCCTCAATAAATAACGGACAGCCCAATCAGCTGATTATACTAATTCTTTTTTTTAATTATTATTAAAAGGCTGAGAGTATAATTTTCTGATGTTGCTATATACAAGTCGACTTTCACATTTTGTGAATTTGAATAAATGACTAGAAATGCCAAAAAGCAAATTAATTTGTCAATTCCCAAACTAATACAGAAACAAAAAAGATATAGGCCTATAGACCCTATATCTATTGAAGAAACATCCATCAAAATGTATAAAATATAGACAAATAGCCATCAGTATGAATATTTTAGCCCATAACTACTTTGTCATTGCCTGAAAGACTGAAAGACAAACAAGCTTGTTATAATCCTTATTATAATAGCAAAAAGTAGCTTTCATTCAAAATGATTCACCCATTAGAGGTTTATAATTATAAGTAAAATCACTTCACATTTACAAGAAGCTATCTTGTCAGAAACCAGCTTTAAATAAAAGCTTGGGTAAGTAACAAATTTCTCATTCATGAACTGACAAAAAAGGATGAAAACATTCCATTCACAGGTGACAAGCTCAAATAAAATTAAGGGGGAGTCTATGCAGAACATCAAGCAACTTAAAATCAACCGAAAAATAAAGGGGGAGGCAAAAACACTACCAGCACATCCGCAGACCAACAGCAAAAACCAAATCAAAATAAATTAAAATATCTCAGACAGCATTCAAAATAAAAAATAGCGTCTTTATCAAAATGAAATACATTCAACACAAGGTGCCTGGCAGTTTTGGCTTCTGTCTACACGTCTTGTCAACAACAAAATGGAAACAAAAGTAAAAGATTCTGAAGATGAGATTTGTGTACGTCGCAAATGATTAGCTGATCTATAAAGGCAAAGAGGTGTAGGTCTTTTCACCCTAGCAGTTGAAATTGGGTAAAACTCTTCCATTCAGGACAACAGAAGAGAGAGCTCTGTTTAAAACATTACACTATATCATTACTCCAGCAGGTTCTAAAACGTTCAGAAACATTTTCGCCATCTACAATATAACCGACAAAAATTTAAAGGATCGACCATGTAAGATTCGAATGTTGCTTTCTATTCTAATACTACCCTGACACACATTCTCAGTGGGGGAAAAAGAGAAGAGCCTGATAAAGTTTTCTCTGCAGCTTTTGTGACAGAAAAAGAAAAAACAACAGGCCTTATTTGAGCGTGTGACATCACCAGTGAGCTCCGAAGAGACAAGTGAAGTGAGAGAGAAGCCAAACCATAAACAAAAATTTACGATAAAACTTACGGCAGCTTTCGTCCTGGGTGAAGTCCTGTGCACTGCACAAGGTCACGAAAGAAACTGACACGAAGCTTGATTAAATGCACTCCTCTTTGTAGTTGAGACAGCGAGAAAAAGCTTTACGTTGTGGCATACATCACCAGTGTCTGTAACTTGAGACAGCTGCCATGTCGACAAACTTGAGACAGATCTTTCATTCAGGGTCAACCTCTGTGAGTCTGCGATGCTCCTTCTTTACACGACTTTGTCATTTTCATCCTTTAAGACCGACCACTCAACTGCATTGCAACACTGTGCAGAGATAAATTTCTCTCTCCCCCATCATAATCCTTTTCAATGCTTTTGACCTACCGGAGTCCGTAAGTCTCTCACAGTGCAGACATTGCACATTGTATTTCACAGATAGGTTCATGATATTCTCCAAAAGTCTGCACTATTACAGCTACCGGTAAATAAGTATCTCAGTGAAATGGTATACAATTCCACGATGCATTTCAGTTAGGTTCACGATATCCTTCCTCCAAAAGTTTTCACTACAACAGCTTAATAAGTATCTTGATGAAATAGTATACAGATGAACCTTCAATAACAACTACTGGTCCAAGACAGTCACCTGTACAAACAACCACTTTTCACCCTCCCCCCCGCATTTTTTTCAATATTTCAACGACACTGTCCAAGAAGACCACCAGTCTAAGACGTCCACTTTTCTTCTCAACAACGGGTGGTCATCTTGAAATAGGTTCCACTGTACTGATTCTGACTCCATGATTTCCCTTCCATCTCTTAGATCAACGAAAACGTAAAAATCATATTTAAGTTTTAACACCTGTAATCCTTATCTATGATTGCTTTGCTCAATATTTCTTAACAAACACTGAACAATCCCCCCCCCCCTAAAAAAACAACTCCAAAACAACATGATGACAAAGAAACAAACAATAAACAATAACAAACCCAAACATCAGCACCAACAGCATAATTAATATATACAAAATAAAGGATTTCATGACAAAATATTGAACACAGCCATGGAGTTTGATTTCCAAGTTGTGAATGTTTAATGCAAGTTTGACAAAGAATATAAACAATAAAACGCTCCCCATTCATCAATCGAGAAGAGCAATTGAACTTCATCCATCATACAAATAGCAGAAAGCAATCTGCAGAATAACACACTGTATTATAAGGAAACAAAGTGGGGGTACCCAAGTTTCTTCACATTTTGAAAACAAAAGCAGAGCTATCATAACTTTTGCCTGTTCTAAAATGGTCAATTAACCCACCCCTTTTTTTTTTGGCCTGGATCTATGATCACAACAACTTCTTTTTCTGCATCTTCAGCAATATACTCTGAGACTATATAATTCTTTTCCTCACGCATACACTCCCCCCCCCCCCCCCTATAGAACGGACCTACGGAGAAACTTGTTTTTTCTTCTCATCGGTTTTTCCCCCCCGGCCTTCTGCCTGTTTGATTAAAGAGCAGCACATCAACACAATAATATAATGGTGTTGGGAAAAAGTAAGACAGACAGAAAGACAGAATCATCTGAGGGAAAGTAAAGAAGTGGGACCAACCAGTGGAACTCTCCCATGATCCCTAAAACCCTCTTCCGTACGTCATTACTTATCTTTCAAACTTCATTGTTTTATCTTCTGAAAGTTATTACTTTACCATCTGGGGACAGAAAATCCCCACCTGAAAAATGGGGTTGCTGGCCTTTCCCCTTTTATCAAAATTAAAAACGGGTCCTACTTCACAGTTTACTTTTTTTCTTTGAGGACTAAAAGATATGTCTAAAGCACTTAGGACAGACACCTAGTAGTAGCAGTCATTTTCCTTCAAAATATAGACATGAACATGAGAGAAAGAAAAATTCTGCGCTCCACACAAATCAAGTTTCATCCGGGAAAAGAGTGAGAGATATTGAAGTAAAAATACATGTCATGATTTTCAGACAAAAACCTAGAAAAAAAAAACCTGTTAACAGATTTTTGTATTTCAATATTGCCTATCCGTATGCCCTGGGGTCATTTTGTACCCCCGAGGTTGTATTCTTCCCATTTTAGAATACTTCTAGTGCGAAGATCTCTTTCAGTATTTCTCAAAAAATCATTTTGACAGACAGCTATGAAAAGCGTACGGATCAGATTGATGAGTAAATTTCCTCTTTGGAAAGTGGTGGCACAGACTTCCCCACGTCATATAAATAAGATAGTAAAACACGACGTACGGATAGGGTTAATGTGAGTATATCTAGGAATGCAAAGATTTTAAAACTGTGCTTGTCTTCATACTTTGTAAAAGCTACAACAAATTTTCTACAAATGGACACAACAACAAAAATTTTCTTGTCTCCTTTTATCTTCCAGTTAATTATTACGTATTTACCCCAACATCATCCAACCACTATTATGCTCATAAAGGGTCCAAAATTTGAAAAGCTATGGCAAAGGACCAAGTCGGCAGTTGCATATATATAACAAATAGAAAATCATTAAAAATTAAAACCAATCAAGTCTGCACTTCTCAAAAACAGAAATGAGAGCAACAAATAAAAGACATTGCATCTATATAGTAGTAAAAAGACTCTGTCGATATACAGCTGTCAGCACACACAGAACAAAGCCCAGAAGAAAAAGACTAGTAAAAGGTGGGCTAAGACAACCTTTGACCTACACTAGGCAAGACGAGAACAGATAAAACAGAACAAGTCGCTCGAGAAGGCGGGCGCAGACAACCTTTGACCTACACTAGGCAAGACGAGAACAGAACAAGTCGCTTGAGAAGGCGGGCGCAGACAACCTTTGACCTACACTAGGCAAGACGAGAACAGATAAAACAGAACAAGTCGCTCGAGAAGGCGGGCGCAGACAACCTTTGACCTACACTAGGCAAGACGAGAACAGAACAAGTCGCTCGAGAAGGCGGGCGCAGACAACCTTTGACCTACACTAGGCAAGACGAGAACAGAACAAGTCGCTTGAGAAGGCGGGCGCAGACAACCTTTGACCTACACTAGGCAAGACGAGAACAGATAAAACAGAACAAGTCGCTCGAGAAGGCGGGCGCAGACAACCTTTGACCTACACTAGGCAAGACGAGAACAGATAAAACAGAACAAGTCGCTCGAGAAGGCGGGCGCAGACAACCTTTGACCTACACTAGGCAAGACGAGAACAGATAAAACAGAACAAGTCGCTCGAGAAGGCGGGCGCAGACAACCTTTGACCTACACTAGGCAAGACGAGAACAGATAAAACAGAACAAGTCGCTCGAGAAGGCGGGCGCAGACAACCTTTGACCTACACTAGGCAAGACGAGAACAGATAAAACAGAACAAGTCGCTCGAGAAGGCGGGCGCAGACAACCTTTGACCTACACTAGGCAAGACGAGAACAGATAAAACAGAACAAGTCGCTCGAGAAGGCGGGCGCAGACAACCTTTGACCTACACTAGGCAAGACGAGAACAGATAAAACAGAACAAGTCGCTCGAGAAGGCGGGCGCAGACAACCTTTGACCTACACTAGGCAAGACGAGAACAGATAAAACAGAACAAGTCGCTCGAGAAGGCGGGCGCAGACAATCTTTGACCAACACTAGGCAAGACGAGAACAGATAAAACAGAACAAGTCGCTCGAGAAGGCGGGTGCAGACAACCTTTGACCTAACGCCAGTAGTACCCTGATGGATAAAAGGGAATACCTGCACAAAGGCAACAACAACAAAATAAATCAGAATTTAAAAAGTTGAATCTTTCACCCCTTTACCATCTCTAACTGCTAGCAAACATGCCGGGATACCCCGCGGGTCATCCCCGCCCTGTATTTTTTTAAGGTACACCAGTTTCACAACATAATGATTCAGACTAAAAATTAGCGGGTTTTTTCTTCTGTGATTCTGGAATGGTGGCAAGGCAATCTCTACGACTGAGAACAGGTCTTACTTACGAGACATGGCATGGACAAAACAAAACTCCGAACAGAGCGTCAATCGTTGCAGACAGCATCAATAAATAAACCAACCAACAAGTTGTCGGCAAGCTCTTCAAACGTTCTAAGCCCAGAAAGGGAAAGTAATTCCTTTTTTTTCTTTCTTTTAAAAAAATTAATTTTTTTAAAAAAAGAGAATGTTGCCACCCACTACATATAACTGAAGCTAATTAATTAAAGCCTCATCATCTTCGGTAGTATCTGACAGTAATTCCTCCTCAAAAGTGAGAATAAAATGTTCCATTCTTTCAAGAATTGTATCTACGTTATGCCTGAATTTCAACAAAATATTTCTCGAGGAGTACAAACAACCGGTACCACTGATTAAAAAACCCTGTAATTTTTCTTAACCCTATCCATATGCCCTGGGGTCATTTTGTACCCCCAGGGTTGTATTCTTCACATTTTAGAATATTTCTAGTACAAAGATCTCTTTGAAACTTTCAGTATTTCTCAAAAAATCATTTTGACAGACTGCTATGCAAAGCGTACGGATCGGATTAAAGCGTAAATTTCCTCTTTGGAAAGTGGTGGAAAAAGAGTTCCCCACGTCGTATGGATACAATAGTAAAACACGATGTACGGATAGGGTTAAAAATGTTTTTTAAAAACTGGGCTCAGTACATCTGAACAGCTGGCCGACCAAGTATGCAAATGTAAGTCAACACAAAGATCACATCAAAATACAGTGGGGAAAATACCACTTTTTGGACTGGGGAGAAACGAGATTTTTCCAAAAAGACTAGGCTGATTAAGTTGCACAATATTTGAGAAGAAAAAAATGGATGGAATGTCTGCTAGTTGCAGAGTACACGCAATGATTGGTCTCGACGCTATACACACACATACACACAACCACACACATCTCACACCGCATATACATACCACACACACACGCACGCACGCACACACACACACCACACCACACCACACATACACCACAGGGTTTTGTCAACAAAAGTAAGTGCTCAAATAATCAACATTAGATTGTCCCCAAACACACTCACTCTCCTCTCTCTCTCTCTGTCACATCTGTCCTGCATTACGGTCCTGTACAGCAGTTGTAATCCAGACTTTGCACACTCCTTTTAAACCTTGAAAAACCTTAGTCAAAGTTTTCCACTAAAATCTTTGTCCACACTCTACACTTTACCCTACAATTCAGTAAAAAAAACATTTCAAAGGAACTCTTGGCTTCATACAGGATGGACACCCCTCCACCCCCCCCCCCCCAAAAAAAAAATCTCTGAGACCAAAAACCATTTGATAAAGTGACTAGAAGATGGTAACTTAAAAAAATACAGCAGCACAATTCCTCTCTGTGCTTGTAAAAGGGACTCTCTTTTTTCCTTAAGAGAAATTTCTTTTAAAATAGCCATCACCATTAGCTCAACTGATATCATGCTGGACTGAGGTGCAGATGACCCTGGTTTGAATCCACAATGGGGGCATTCTTGAACTTGGCTTGTTTGAAGAGTTTTCCAAGGCTCTCCCACCCCCAACTTGACTAGGTCCTATCGGAGATGGATGTTAACTTCAGAGGTCCCACACCTCTTAAAAAAAACTTTACAGTCAGTGCTGAATTTGGCGTTATTCTTAAACAACTACAAACTACTCCATAGGCCCCCCAAAAAATCTGGACTTAGCTAACCGTCTGAGGAATTCCAACAACAAACTCCCCCCCCCCCCCCCTCAGCCCAAATGGTATCACAGAGGGTAAATGTGTAAGAGCTTATGGAGGATCGTAGAGAACAAATAGGAAAAAGGCTTATTTCACACCCTGCCTACATTCAAAATGGCGCTCCAAGTAAAGTATAATTTTTTTTACAAGTAACAGAATTCAATATAGCTGTAGCACCATCATGATGACAATTTTACGACACATCTACCCTTTCACTCACATTTCAACACACCATCAGGACCTCAGAAAACAGACGGTGGAAAAGACGATGTTAGACTTGAACCTACGCCCAAACTTACTCAGACGTTTCCTTACCTCAATTTCTATCAATTTCTAACACTGCAACCATATGCATCCCCCCCCCAAACCATCTATCAATATCTTTGAAAAAAACCCCAAAACCTCAATCTCAGTTACCCATTTAATATATTACAATTTTTGTACTGATAAATGTACAAAAAATAAATGAATTAAAGCCTTGAAATTAAAGCAACAAATTCCATCATTCATGTCAAATCACAGGTATGCCATACCAAAAAAAACAACCACAGACAAAACTCTTTCAAATAGAACTTCTTAAAATAGCAACCATCTTTTTACAACAGGAATAAATCATACATAGGACGCAATCAACCGGCCACATAATTATGAGAGAAATGGGAGATGTAAATACGAGGTGGTAGGTGACAAAGGATATAGTGTATGGTCGGTTGTGTGTGGGCTGGGGTGGAAGGGGGGAAGGGTTGTTATTAAAGGGGGGAGGGGAGGGGTGTGGGGGTGGAGAGGGGAGATATTAGTGAATCACTCCAATCAGTTAGGCACACTCACGTAGGTGCGGAACTCTTCGCGGTTGCAGCCGGCCGACTTGGTGCCGTCGTTGAAGATGATGCAGTCGTCCGCCTCCACCTGCAGCTCTGACGGGGATACCTGGGGGCGGCACAAAACAAAGGGGAGGGAGGGGTAGATTTCTGATCGATTCTTGTAGTGATCCTTTGTTTGCACCCAAAGGGCAGTACACACACACACACACACACACACACACACACTTCACACCGCATATACATACCACACACACACACACACACACACACACACACACACGCAAACAAACACACACAACCACACACACACACGCACACAAACACACACACACACTTCACACCGCATATACATCACACACACACACACATGCACACACACTTCACACCGCATATACATACCACACACACACACACAACCACACACACTTCACACCGCATATACATACCACACACACACACACGCACACCCCATCACACAACACATAAAATAGAACCCGGGTAAGGGGGAAAGGGCATCCTCCAACCACCCACCAAGTTAGTAGTAAAAATAATAGTAATAGATTGCATTTGTTTCGCGCAATTCCCGCTCAACAGTAAGCTCTACGCGCTTTACAATCTATACTATTACTCCCAGCAGACCTGACAGCATTCTGAAACAATCTCAACTGCCTAGGCAAACATACTGTGCAAGCTGCCATTTATAGGTGCTAAAACACACTATAATTATAATATTATCCAAATTAAAAGAGCTGCGGAGCTGGCCTACCATAGAAAACTGCATCTCCCCTTGGCGCTTAAAAAACGGCAACAGAAGATGAAAAGGTAAGTTTAGTTTTAGTGGAGGTTTTACGGCGTTCGCAACTGCATAAGGTCATAAGAGTGCCAGAAGACTAGACGTGTTACAAAAGAGTAACAAACATAAAAAAGAAGAAGGGGGAGATAAGGACGATAGATGTTTGATAGGAAAGAAGAAGCAAACCACACCAGAGCACCCGCCAACCACCAACTGAAAAAGTAACGAAAAAGTAAAGTAAAACACTATCATACTGACTAACAAGATAGTACTGACCTGCAGGAAGATTACAATGTGCCTATAAAACTGATTCGTAATTCCATAATATGTTTCATGTTAAGCGCATAGAGCATTGCATAAGTTTTTTTTGTTCTTTTTTTAAGTAGAGGGTTTTACGGCGCTTTTTTTTTAAAGCAGAGGGTTTTACGGTCATAGGAGCGCCATTGCCTTGACCATCAATGATTTATTTATAGAGGCACAAGCCATCCATGTCCAGGTGCTGTTTTAGCCGAGCCCCATAGCATAAGTGGATATAATGCGCAAAATAAATGCAATCCACTATTTCATTACTATTACTGACCTGCAGGAAGATGAGCTTGTGTTTGAGCACTCCCTCCACGTACTCCAGCTTGGTGTGGGGTCTCTGGCCTCCCTGCTGGAAGAGCCACAGGTGGGGGACCAGGGTTAGAAACACACTGGGCGACAACGGACAGACAGACAGACACACAGAGGTATGTACACGTACGAACATGAGCAAATGATTGGATCAGATCGGACCCCACGATTCAGGTCTCAGGACCCATCCCATAGATGTCGCTGCAGAGTCACGGTTTATGACAATAATAACAATGATAAAGAAAATAATAATAAAGAGAATAATAATAATAATTACAATAATAATAATCATAATAACGAGGAGGAGGAGGAGGAGGTGGAGGAGGAGGAGAAAAAGAAGAAGAAGAAGAATATTAGTTCGTCTGTCATTGTCTGACAACCACTGATGCATCTGCAGAGGAGAATATTATTTCTCAGGTGAAATAGAAGAACTAAAGGTTAGGATGACTTGCGGCTTCTTTTGCTTTGGTAAGAGTTGTACAGCACTTGCAACACAATAAGATCATATAAGTGCCGAAGATTAGAGGTGTTTACAGGAGAGAAACAAACACAAAAAAGAAGGAGGGGAGATAGAGACGATAGAACTCTGTGCCACCCCTTTCCAAAGAGTAAATGTACTTGTTAATCCGATCCGTACGCTTTGCATAGCAGTCTGCCAAAATGATTTTTTGAGAAATACTGAAGATCTTCGCACTAGAAGTATTAAAAAATGTGAAGAATACAAACTCCGGGGGTACAAAATGACCCCAGGGCGTACGGATAGGGTTAAAGGTCCGTATAGCTAGAAAGTAGATTTTTTTTTTAAAGCACAAAAATTAAGTCATATGAGGAGGGAATGTTTTACACCATTACAAGCTCTATCAGATCATACAAGAGTCAGTCAGGCAGTAGATTATTACGGTAGCGAAAGTAGGGAAAAATTGAAAGAACAGATCCCTTCTTGTGAAAACAAAAACAGTTTTAGTTTTTGGGGTTTTTAAAAAATGTGTTTTTACACCCCTATTGACACGATTTACATCATTTAGGAGGCGGGCTTCCACCCTTCCTGTCAGGGCCAACCCAGGCTGCGACGGATAGTATCCTTCCCCTTGGTTTTATGCACCCCGCATAATTTAGCAAAATTTGATAATTTTTTGCATAATTTCTAATTATTTTCCTTTATCAGTCTTTGCTAAAATTAACAGAATCGCATACTTTCACATTTTTGGGCTGAGTTTGCATCATTTCACAACTATTTTCACATAAAACCATGGAGACAGGGATACAGCCCAGCAAGAAGATTGAGATAGTTGATAATAAAACTTCTCTTCTTTCCTCTCTTCATACGGGACCAGAACTCAGGACTTCTGCGTGTGCCCAACCACTAGACCACAGACACTGGTACAGGCTGACAGCACACTTGCGCAGTAACACTGCATAACGTCGCTCTAGTCATAAGAACGGGTAACCCCCAGCATGGTAAATTTTACAGGAGAAGCAATCAACTTATTGGGTTTCATCACGCAGAAACCTCGCTGTTGGCGGGTTGTTCCCCTTTATTTCAAACGCTTTAGGAGCATTTTTTTTTCTTTGAATGAGCAGATAAAATTGACAATTTACATATCCAGAAAATACCAAAACCATACTGGTTTACTTTGAACCTATATTGTGCAAAGCCAACAATTGAGTTCTTTGTATCTGTTGTAACTTATAATGTCACAAATGCCACTGAATGATGTTGTTTGTTTATTATTGGTTTTTTTGTCAGGGATACTTTTGATATCTTGATCAGAACAATGAAATATAAATTTCAGACTGCTATAAAGGCATGTCCAACATCTTTCTTTTCTCACCTCACAAATTCAAATATATCACGATGCAAAATGTGAAACAGACATATTACATTATTTGTTTCAAAAGAAAAAAGTTACAGATAAAAAGAAATGGAATGCATCAACCATAAATAAACATTACGAAGTTATTTTTTTAAAACTTTCACTATACTGGGGACTGAAACCCACCATTGGGCTTACAAATTATATCATCGTGAATTCCATTTGACGTATGAGTGAATAAACGTTTACAGGGCTAAACTGAGCTCCTATTTTTCATTTAAGGATGATGACTTTTCGGCTTTGTGAAAGCCATTTTAACAAACAAAAAAATTAATTAAAATAAAAAAAGGGCGCAAAAATAAAAAAAGAAATTGTTAAGCGACCATAATTTTCATGATTATTTGGTACTGAAATACAGAAGTCCACTCCAGCCACCACCACCACTATGAAAAATGTATAAATCATCAATCTTCAATTATTCCCTCTTCCAAATCGGCATCACATGTATGCTGCGATTTAGCAGTACAGTAGAGTAGGAAATTATCAATTATATTCTCGACTTCCATCTCAGGACAAAAACTATAAACATAACTAAAATCAGAGCCGCAGCTGTTCCCCATTGACCATTGCATTAACTAAAACAAATTAAAGATAATAGTCAAACTGGCATTGGTGGCCACGTCTCTATGGTAGTCACTAGTAATAACCGCCATTTTCCCATGACACGTTTTTTCCTATATTTTTAGCCAGTCCATTACAATCCCTGTCCAACGCGTCCACAAAATCGTCAACTGTACCCATTATTTATGTCTCGGAGTCATTAATAACCAGCACCATGTGTTCCAAAATAACATAACTAAAGGTGCTGGAGTTCAACTGTAAAATGAAAGAGAGATAAACAGAAAAGTGGGCTGCGAAAAGATGTCTTATTTGAATTCAGTTTTTCAACAGTAATTTAAAGTTAACATTATTTGTGTAAAAAAAACAAATTGTCCTTGGACTCCTAAAGACATTGAAATATTGGCATGTCTACGAACAAATGACAGCTGAATTTGTCAGTTTCATGCAAGGCATGCATTGTAAGTCACAGCTGTTACTCGGGGGGGGGGGGGATAAGGGACAGGGGGACAGTAAATCTAGAAACTGGACACTTAAGCATGCTCTACACGCACATATCAAAGCTCCAGCTGTCTGGAAGGCATCCACCCACCCACCTCAGGTAGATAGATTGCTTCTATTTTTAGTGTTAAAGCTGCTGCACGCGGCCAAAGTACCAACCAAAACCTGAGGAAGCATTCCTCTCCTGAAGCTCTAGAACAAGTTTTCGTTTTAGCTAAATTTTGCAGCAATTGCAATACAAATAGGCCATATAAGTATAAGTGCAGAAGATTCGAAGTGTTACTAAAGAGTAACATACAACAAAAAGAAGGAGGACAGATAAGGACGATAGATGTTTGATAGTATAGGAAAGATGGTGGGGAAAAAATAACATTGGACTAGTCACGACTTAAGGCCTCTCGATACGCAGAGCATTAAAACATTTGGCACTAGATGGACGGACCGGAGCAACATTCCTAGAAGAATTTAATAAAACATGTCAAGATTCCACTCAGATTCCACGGACTCTAGAAATTTCTGAGCATTGGCAAAGTTCAAGAACCAAATGTGCTTCAGCAGCTGGCTTCACTTTTTTTTGGCAGAATGCAAAATCACAGCACGCCTTGAAAAAAAAATCAAACCATTCCGCACAGTGTCTTCTTAAGACAGATACACCACTACAAAACTGGCAACACAGAGCCAGGAAAAAGGGGCTACACTTCCAGATAAACACAACCCAACCATTCACACGACAGAATGAAATGGTACTCACATTAAATTTTGACCCCCCTTTCTCTATTAGACATGATTAAGACATCAGTAAAGAGATGGAGCACGTTATCCCTTACCAGGAAACTTAAGCGGAGAAATTTTTTTTTTAATCCCCTGAGGGAAGAGTTAAGTCCAGACACCCAACTCAACACTCCGGCCCCCACACTTTGATGACTTCTAAAACACAAATGTGCTTCTGTTTCTTTTAATGAAGGTGTTTTTACGATCCCAGCAACGCAACTTAGATCATTTAGGAGGCCAGCCCGAGCTGAGAGGGAACAAACATCCCAGCAGTAAGACAGATATACTCGGTCAATATGGATTTTGTCTCCTCTCTGGAATCGAACTCTGGTCTCCTTTTGTGCAACAGCCAAGCCCCTTACCGCTATATCACAGTAGCCGGTACGCAAATGTTTAACTTTCTTGCAAAGTCAGATGGGCATACAGTAACACAGTCTCACAGGAGACTTGTGGTCATAGGTTGTTGTTTTTTTGTTAGCTTGTTGTTGTTGTTTTTGGGAGTTGTTTTTTTGGGGTGTTGT
>NW_004797598.1:206406-210693 GCF_000002075.1 Aplysia californica
CCCCACCCCACCAGGACAAAGCACAGTGCACGACAGACACACAATACAGACAGGTAACAACGCACGACATACACAGAAACATTGCACTCCAGTGGCATCTGCTGCCCACCAACATTTATAAAGAAATCAGACACGTCACGAACCATAAAAGAAGTAGACAGCTTTCAATGCCATCACATTGAACAGTGATCATTTCTCAAGAAAGACTTCGACTTTAAAGGGACATTAAATAATTGAAAAACACTGTCGTCAAACCGGCCAAAGACCATTTTCCCACTCTGTACGAGTAAGCCTTTGAATTGACAAGACCCCCCACCCCCAAAAAAATAATTGAAAAACAAACACCAATACAAAGATAACGTCTATTCAGCCAGCCTCAAATGGTTCCTTGGAAGTCGATATTTGACGGAGAAGACTGTAAAAATAGATCTGATAGCATTACAGCACATAAAAGTCTGTCAAGAACAATGTCCACATGGGTATATAAGCAGTAAATATGAAAGAAACAAAACCCAATTCACGGTCAAGTCATGTCAGTCTTCACTAAATAAGATGACAAGACAACAGACTTGAAGGACGACAGGAACGACTGAAAAGTGACGTCGTTAGATTTTTATCAGAAAAGACACAAGACTAGAAACAGCTACTTTAAAGACATGATGATGAACACGGATTAAAGCTGAACAACTAATCGTAGACATTTCAAACCCTCCTCCCCGTCGTGGTTTAGAACATGCACCAGACAGGATGAAATGGGCTACCTTTGAAATTTTTTATCCAGTAAGAGTTTTACGGCACTTGCAACACAATAAGGTCACAGAAGTGCCGAAGATTAGAGGTGTTACAAGAGAGTAGCAAAAACAAAAAAGAAGGAAGAGAGGTAACAACAATACATGCTTGATAGGAAAGAAGAGGCAAACCGCACCAGAGCACCCGCCAACCACCAACAGCCTCTGGACCGTTTGTTTGTCAGGACAAACCTGAGAAAGTGTGGGACGCATCATAGAAGAAAGACAGATATTCAGCACAATACTTTCCGCGCGAGCGAATCAACTTCCATGTCTTCCGCATGCAGGGCAAAGAGCTGTCCCCGTGGTTTTATGCAAAAAAAATTAAGAAATTATGCAAACGGAGCCCAAATATGTGAAATTATGCGTTTCTGTTAATTTTAACAAAGAATGATAAAGAAAAATAATCAGAAATTATGCAAAAAATGATAAAATTTTGCTAAATTATGCAGGATACATAAAATCACGGGGACAGAAAGAGCCTAACCATTACAACCCAAACAGAGTGGTAAAACAAGACGACAAACAACAAGGTACAGAAGAGGTTCCAAAAATTGAAACTTGAGCTTTCATCAAGACCCCAGAAATTTTTAATCCCACTTGAATTTCAACCCAAAGGCTTTGAGTTTAAGGAAAGTTCCGTTAAAAATAACAACGCTGTAGCAGGCAGCCAAGGTGACACCCCCACCCTCCTCAGCCGGCACATGATAGAGCTGAAATTGCCGAGACACTTCAAATGGCAGTCCGTAAAGAAGTGAGTCCGCATGATATAGACTTGACGTTACCAGAAACAGACTTGACATTGCCAGAAACAGACTAACAATACTGACACTGAGAAGAGTTAACACAACTAGACCCGATCCCCGCCTTAATGTCCAACAATCACCTGCAAAGACAAAGTAATTTTTAGTTTTAGTAAAGAGTTTTACGGCACTTGCAACACAATAAGGTCATATAAGTGCCGAAGATTAGAGGTGTTACAAGAGAGGAACAAACACAAAATAGAAGGAGGAGAGATCAGGACGATAGACGTTTGATAGGAAAGAAGAAGCAAACCACACCAGAGCACCCGCCAACCACCCACAAAGACAAAGTAAACGACAGACAGAATCAGAAGGGATAACATACACCATCAATACAACCCTACTGCAGATGGGAAGGTAACAATGCCCAAAAACCAGTCTATATATTTTTTTTTTAAACAAAAAAACTTTCAACATTTTATGTACTAGTGCTTGTAACCTCCATATCACTGGCTTATCGAACATATATAACAATGTTAGGGAGAAGCAGCTATGGCATTGTGCCGCCTGCAATGATGCCTATTCTCCTTTACTTTTAGTAAAGAGTTTTACGGCACTTGCAGCACAATAAGGTCATAAAAGTGCCGAAGACGAGAGGTGTTACAAGAGAGCAACAAACACAAAAAAGAAGGAGAGATAAAAGACCATGGTTGTTTGATAGGAAAGAAGGAGCAAACCACACCACAGCACCCGCCAACCACCCACGTCTACTCTTCAACCAAACAAGTAAGTACATATATATAACAATCAAAAGCACTATTCCCGTGCTCAGTGAAATCGTCCAACCATGCAGACATACATGATCACGACGAGAACTAACCCTACGCTGAGCCATGCATTACCTCTGAAGAAAGAAGAGTCCAACAAACAAAGCCCAATGCACTTTCAAAGGCCACATGCAGAGGAATCAAACACCAACATCACAATAGCACATCAATATGTCCACCCATCCACAGAAGAAGAAGAAGCACAGCTGCATTGTGATTACAATCTTAACCCTTTGCCCTCTTTCACAAACCAGCATCTAAAATGTGTGACTCTCCCACAAGCCTGCTTCTAAAATGTGTGACTAACACACACACACACACATCAGAGTGACAAAGCTTTTCGCTTCAAGGTGCGACAGTTTTGGACAACAACAAGTCAACCACTTGGAAGTCAAGGCCAATAAACACAATGGCACATTCAAACACTCAAACGTGACGACCACTTCGACAAGTAACACACATCTTTGTGAACCAATACCCATGCACAAAAAGAAATAGGAATTAAATTATATTCATTTAACCCTATCAGTACGTCGTGTTTTACTATCGTATCCATATGGCGTGGGAAACTCTGAGCCGCCACTTTCCAAAGAGGAAATTTACTCATTAATCCGATCCGTGCGCTTTGCATAGCAGTCTGTCAAAATGATTTTTTGAGAAATACTGAAAGTTTCAAAGAGATCTTCGTACTACAAGTATTCTATAATGTGAAGAATACAACCCCGGAGGTACAAAATGACCCCAGGGCGTACAGAAAGGGTTAAGGAAGTTCAACTTCAACAAATTACATTACACTAGCATCATTCACCCACTACCATCTATGGGAAACAAGAGCAAAATTAAATCTGAGCTATACAGTGAAATATCCCCCAGAAACAATGAAGTTATAGCTTCTTCAGACAGCCAACTCAGTTTTTACCGTAAAACTTAAAAACCATTTAAACTGATCATTGACCAAAACCAAGCCATGCTGTGAACCATTGTGAAAGAAGCAAACTCATATTTCGTGTGCTCATATGACCTTATGCAGGTGCGAGCGTTGTGAAACTTTTACTAAACTAAAGTCAACTTAGTTTGAAAACTGCGCTTTCGAGAGTCAGGCATTCATGAGGGCATTTCTCTCCCCCAATCTCTGAACTTTTTCTCTCTTTTAACTTAACCCTCAGCATGATGATCAAAACCAGATTTGGAATGGAAAAAGGGGACAGAACAACAGCAAGACTGCGGATTACTTTCCATCAGATGCAAAAAGAAGTCTTAGCTTAACACTGCAACGACTGGCTATTTTCCAAGTCCATTTCTTTTTTTCATATATTATATATATATATATTTAAGTCGTGTCCTGAAACTTATTTAAGACAAAACTTTAAAATTATGCATTTGTCGAATACACTCACTGTATTTGAAGAGAACCACCATCAGAGCGTATTGGATTTAGAAGCAAAGAGTAAGGATGACAGAAACAAATATACTAAAAAAACAAACAAACAACATTGCAAGCAAACATTCGCACAGAATAAAGTCAAATAATTGGTGAAACTTTTCGCTACCACAAGGCGACGAAGTACTGGAATGAAGATGCTGACATGACAGAAAGTAAACGTGATGCACCAAAACCGGAAAGCACCTGCAATACCGTAACTACACCACCACACTTAACAGACAACTAAAGAGCAGGAAAAAACAAAACAAAACCAACCAACAAAACAATTCTTGCGGTTAACGCATGCTGTTGAGGGAAAAAAACACATCACAAACGCCATGGTCACTTTCCTTTAAAAACAAGATAAAAAGCATATGATTAACAAACAAAACAATATTTGAAAAAGCGGAAAACAGTTATTAGATCAAAAAAATCGCATACAAAATGAACATCATCACTCCATCCCTGGCAAGGTGGGCGGAGGAAGGAAATAGAGAGAGGGGGGG
>NW_004797598.1:210838-217738 GCF_000002075.1 Aplysia californica
CAACAAGTTGGTAGCAGCTCAGAGTAAGTCCGTCATCAGAAGAAAAAAAACGTACAACAACAACGACAAGAACACTTAGCCAAATTTAAATACCACCCACAACTGCACATTTTGAAAAGCAAATTCCTGCACCTTGAACAAATCTTTACACACATAAACACACACACTCATATATATATACAATGACTATGCGTGACCTCGTTCATGTCATACTCATGAATTATTTCAATAATTCAAGCAACATAAAGTGGCGCAAATAAGCCAAATGTTTGTGCTTGTGTATATGCGCAAGTCCATTCCTCAATGTATTAATAGTCCAAAGATCGTGTAAAAGATGGGGCTGTCAGTACCGAGAGAATTTCCTCAGCGAATTGTTCCGTTTGACCAACAAAAACATCACAACTATCCCGAGACCCAAGCCGCCTCCGTCTGACACCCTCTCTAATGACGAATTCTTTGGCCCCACTCTTTATCTCTACATTTTATATTTGTGAAAGACAAATATCCCGAGACTCAAGCCGCCTCCTTCTGACACCTTCCCTAATGACGAATTCTTTGGCCCCACTCTTTATCTCTACATTTTATATTTGTAAAAGCTCTTCACTTTGGCTGCCTAAAACTTCCAAACCACTTGACTTTCGAATTTGACAAAATTAATGGTGGTTCAGAATCATTTAAAAGGTGCACAGTTTTATAGAGGAGCCTGAAGAGACAGTGGTGTCATTTTCAGTTTTCATTAGTTTCGTTTAAATCTAATCTTGGGAAAGTCTGTATTCTAAAATGCCATTTGTAAATGTGTTAGGCTTCCGTTCACAAGGAGTGCCCGCACTGATCCCACACCTTTGAAATTCTGGAGAGTACAACCCCGAAAGCGAAAAAGAGAATCAATCTATACATCTCTATATCTAGACCTTCTAATTTTTTTCAGCTCTCAAGATTTATTGCTCCATTCCAGTAGAGTGTAAACATAGTAAGCCAATGACTTTCAGTTGATGTTAAAGCACCGATCATTCCTTTCATCGAAAGGAGGTCCGGCTAGTTATTCATTATAATGTACATGGCGACCATGTCAGTCCCTCGTGGAAAGCAAAATTTCAAGGAAGAGAAAATAACCTTGTGGAAACAAAACAAATAAAAATTTCAAGCTGGATACACAGTTCTCATCAGTTCATGATATGTCCTGAAGAAAATGTTGCGTGGTATCCTTTTGTTTGTCTGAGATAAAGAGAGGACACACTGTCAAAATAACAGCCGCATAGCGCTGTGGGGGGAAAAGCAAGACATATGTCCTTTCAACAAATTGTGATGTAACGATGATTCCACGAGATATTTTTGTCTAAACACAGTATTTTGGAAATATAATATAATTCACACAGTACATATTGCTCAGACAACACTTTTGTCTTCCATAAAAACCGCGTGTGCATCCAAGCACAACTGGTTCACCTAAATAAGATGAAACATAAACAACTGTGTTGAGCAGAAAAGGTACAGTCATCTCAAGCCATCAATTCTCAATTAACAAACAAGAAAAGTTGAAAAGTTGAAGAAAGGATAAACACAGCTTTCTTTTTAAAAACAATCTTCTGGTCCTAATGCGTACACCCTCTTTGACCCTTCCCAAGCAACATAAAAACAACAATAAAAAATACAAGACACACATATATATATATATATATATATATACACCCACTGTGCGTTGAAACACATTTTAGAAATCCCCTTAAATCACTAATGTCATACAACAACAAAAGTACACACCCATACACAATCACAAAGTGCAATTACAAAATTACATACAACATACATATCCAACCACTCCAAACATATTCACCCCCCCCCCCCCTATCTTACTTTCTTTCTCTCATTTCCACAAAAGGGGAGTCATCCAAAGGCAGCTGAATATCCAGGGCTTACATAATTAAAGACAGACACATTGACAAAACAAAGACTTGACATACAAACAAAATTTGAAACATTCCAAACATTTGTAAGAAACTTAGCTTCTGTCAATACAGAACTCTTTCCAAACAGCCTTCATTTTGAGAAAAGTTTCTCCAATGTGTTTCCTGAATTTTGCTTCAATTTAATTTCGACTGAGGGATACGTAACTCAGGAGCAGCAGCCAGAAAAAAATATGAAACAATCAGAATTAAAATCCAAATCCTTAGCTACAAATATGCGCCACACACCCAAAAAATGCGTAACAGAATAGCTGTGCAGTGACAGATCACGTATCGCCTTCGCAGCATCCCACACAGAGTATCTGAGAACATTTGAATGACCGACCTCTGACCTATGAATGAATGAACAACTACACACCTGAGCACACATACATCGCAGTAAAACCACATTGTAGAAAAGGAAAAATATTAAACATCGCTTTTATTCCCCCCTTCTTCATTTTTTTTTTTTTTTTCGTTCTCTTACCTGCACCCTGAGGTGACTGCACTCATCCCCTTCACAAAGGCCTTTCTTCTCGTAGTAGTCGCTGACCTCATCCAGTTTGCTGGTGAAGTCTGTGGAAACTAAACACACATACACGCAAACACACGTTTTACCACAAAATCTTGTCTCAATCACAAAAAAAGCAGACACTTAAACCTATATGTAACCTTAGCCACTTTACTTCTAAAACTTTACGTACTGCCTAGCAATAAGCAAATGGTTTGTTTTGATTGAAATATTTTTCTCAACTAGCATCTTCGTAACTAAGTATTTGCAAATACAAATTTCACATCCATTTACGAAAAGATGGAACTACTGCATATTATGCACAATCATCAATTAAAAAGACAATTGTTTGTTCCTCTTTAGTAATATTTAAAGCACTATTGCACAAAGGCCATTTCAAAGGTTGTCAATCAGAAATAATGCAAAACAAATTTCTAATCATTCGACTTGAAATGGAAAGACTTAACCCATCAACCAGGATCTCCTAAACAAATTAAGATGGCAGATATAAAACAATAGGAGGAAAGACATCTCTGGAACTGTTTCTTTCCCTGAAAGTTCATGTCCATCTCTTCCTGTTTCATTTTTTCCATCTCTCACAAAAATGGGCATGCCTTCCATCAACACAATTTAGATAACTTAGGAGACGCCTTGCTTCAGCCCTGCCAATCTAGGTAGAGTGAGACACCGACACTAAATCCCAGCAGCAAAATGGAGATTTTCAATCTAAAACATCCAAGCAAGAATCAAACTCGAATCTTTACACTACAGGCACCAATAGGAGGCTCTTACTCATTTCAAATATTGGAGACCATTTGCTTGTTATTAATATCAACCCACTTGCGGGTGGTTAGCAGACGTTCTGGTGTGGTTTGCACCTCTCATCCTTAATTCTCCTCTTTCTTTCTTTCTTTCTTTCTTTTTTTTTTGTTTTTTTTTTGGTACATTTGGGTTGCAAGTGCAGTAAAACTTGCTAAAGCAACCCATTTTGGTCCTGATGGATAAGACTTTTGTCTTCAGACAAAACAGCACTATTGCCAGACTAACGTTGAAACAGACAAGACCTCAGGCATCATTCTTGTTATACAGAACAAGATAGATTGTGTCGAAAATAAGAGGGGAACAGACGACAATTGTATCTTATCTTCCTTAATCTGCCAGCGTTTTCTTTTTCATCAACACTAAAGAGATTACTGGTTCATGAAATTTGCGACAGCAGGCAGAGCAAATATTTTCACGGAATTTTGTGGGGTATCAAAACTAGAATCCCGCTAGCTAAAAGTTACATTGATGGCGAAGACCCTTTTCTATGACGAGTAGTCTCCGTGCATCTGAAGAACACACATAATATTCAGGTAGAAGTCTTGATTTAGGGCCATTTCAGACTGCCTAATTTGATCCGATCAGAACAATTTGGTATTTTGAGACAAATAACCATATAACCCTGATGCAGAAGCACCAAATTGAGGAGGAAGAGGATGACGCGCCAAATTGAGAAGGAAAAGGAGGAAGAGGAGGAGGAGGAGGAGGAGAAGGCGACAACTTACACAGCATGTCATCTTGATCTGTGGAAAACTGCTTGCCTCCTTTGCCTGAGCAGTGACCTACTGAAAAAGTGAAAAATGAAAAAAAAAAGAAAGAATATCAGTTTCTATTTTTTTAAAACTTGTAATACAAGAAATCATTCTATATATAGACTAGTCTTATGAATCATTTCATCAACTATTTTCACCAAAACTTTAAAAGGAAGTGTACAGCTCGAGAATCTGTAAAAGAATCTTTTAAAATGAAGGCAGTTCTCAGTTGCTGGATCGGATCTGTACAAAAGACCCAGCGTTACATTCAAGTCAAACACTAACAAAAGACTACAAACTCAAAGCAGAGGTAAAAATGATAAAGATCAAGTCACTTGTAAGACAACAGTGTCCATTATTTCTGTGAACCTAAGCACAAGGTCTATCGGTAAATATTTTTGAGAGACAGTAAACACTGAATATTGAAACAAAAAAGGGATTCCTAAGTTCGTGGTTAGCTCAGAAAAATCATCTTAAACCTCAAATACTCCGAAAGTTATTTTACTACGGATCATAAATAAGAAAAATTAATATAAAACGAGCTGCACTGCAGCAAAATAATTAATTAAGGAATACAAGTTCACTTTTTAACGTATGAAATACACGGTTAACTTTTGTGTCAAATCTGAAAAGTAAAGCATTGTGAAAATAAAACTACTCATGATTTATAAAAGTAGCATTCCAGTAAATGAAAACATTGGCCAAAGCAAAGGAAGTTTTTCCCATTTAAAATGCCACCTCAAATTGATATCTTTTCATACTGGTCTTATTTGTAAAAATAAAAGCTAGCGATGGGGCCACAGCAAAATGTACCGTACAATATCCAACACTGTGGGCTAAAAAAGAGAAAATGAAAAAAAAAGTGTAATCCTCTCTTTATGTTATCAACCTGATTGCACAACCATTACAAACCTCAAATTCTGAAAGAAAACATAAAAGACCCTACTATAACTCACACAGGTAGAAAAAAAAACAAAAAAGCTTCGTTCGACTCTTGTAAACTTAAAACTATTGTGGCATAGTTCATTTTCTGTTTTATCAAATTAATTTCTGTAGTACTGTGAGGATGCGATATAGCACAGTTAATCAAGCAATTTGAAGCATTTTATGTCGTGTATGCCTCAAACATTTTTTTCCCCCAACGATTCAGAAACAATTCGAATTCGTGTTATCTAAGCAAAAAACTCTGAACAGAAAGCGATTAGTGAGAAGAAGTTTTCTCAACGAAAAAGAAAAAAAATTTTCAGTATCTGAGACGGACAATTTCCATCAGCTGATTTGAGTCTCACTTGTTATCCCTTTTGAGAATCATTTCTCCAAAGTTCGGAAGCTGCTTCCACACCCCGCCATTCTTAGTAAATGGCAAAGAGAGCACCCAAAGAGGCTTTCTGCAGTTAGTCTGGCTAGCATGACAAGCAGGTGAATGGAAGGTCCAAGGTGTCACGGGCACGTCCTACTTCTTAACTCCTCCCCCTTTTTATTCTTTCAGCCTGCTGGGTCTCATTCTTTCTCAGCACAAAACGGCTGCTATCCCTCAGCTGCTTTTCTTTTTACTTCAGCTTAACGAAACTAAATAAAAGTCGAAATGGAACATAAAAACTATTCTTTCGAAACTTAATTTTTAAAATTTTTTACTATGGGCTCCCCTAGCAAAACGAAAGTCAAATCAGCCGAGGGAAAACGTTCCGTCGACATAAATAAAACAAAAGTCACATAGGGACAGGATGAAGCATGCAGACACTGCCCACAGGTAAGATGTACATATACAGTTTTTTAAAAAAAAGAAAACCCTCCAGGGAAAAAAAAACCCAAAACAAAACAGATTCCAAATTTTTTTTAACGAAAAGAAAGGTACACCCGAAACCTCGTCACATCCCTCAAGATTTACGAACCACACGTCTACTGTTGTCAGAATGAAGGAGAGACAATAAACGTGTAATTTCTTTTCATAAGTACATATAAAAACACGTCAGATTTCTTCAAAAAATTCTACTACTAATATAAGTATTCAGTCTGATTTCTTCAAAAAATTCTACTACTAATATAAGTATTCAGTCTGATTTCTTCAAAAAATTCTAATACTAATGTAAGTATTCAGTCTGATTTCTTCATGATATTCTGTAACTAACATAATTATACAGTGGGCACACATTCACTATAAACAGTGGTGGAAGAAGCGAGTGATTACAGCATATTGTGTTCATGTGCGAGAATATACGGGAGTGTGAGCCAGGGCCTGTGTAGACAAACATTTCAAATGGGCGACATCAAGCAAATCAGAAAGTCTGTGAACAGGGAAAAGTATACATTTCGTGCATGTTCCTGCAAAGGGGATACTGGTCCGAATATATGTGTGTGTGTGTGTGCGTGTGCTCTTGTGTGTGTGTGTGTGTAAGTGAAAGAGTGGATCGAAGTGAGAGCTGGTGTACTTGTGTGTGTGTGTGAGTGTGTGTGTGTGTGTGTGTGTGTGTGTGTGTGTGTGTGTGTGTGTTTGCGTGTGAGTGAGCGAGCGAGTGGAACACAGTGAGAGCTGGTGTATTTGTGCGAGCATGTGAGTGAGACAAGATGGAGAAGGCATGCGCTGTTGTGTACGAGTGTGCGTGCAAGTGTGTGTGTGTGTGTGTGTGTGTGTGTGTGTGTGTGAGGTGGGGGGTGGGGACGCTGGTTTTGGTGTGAGTTTATGTGTGCCAGCGTGTGTGTTTGCGCTCATACAAAAGAATACAAGAAGTGGTGTGGGCAGGGCAAGTGCATGAGCGTTTGCATGTGTATATGTCGGAGAGGGCATATGTGCACACCTGTGTGTGCATGAGAGTACATATAGGGTTAAAGGTGGGATACTGGTGTGTGTGTGTGTGTGTGTGTGTGTGTGTGT
>NW_004797598.1:217838-246371 GCF_000002075.1 Aplysia californica
CGATTATTCTTGAATTGTTTTGGTATTGTTTGATTATGTTGTTGTACTGGTTTTGTTGCTGTATTGATTTTGTTGCTGTATTGTTTGATTATGTTGCTGTATTGTTTGAATATGTTGTTTTATTGGTTTTGTTGCTGTATTGTTTGATTATGTTGCTGTATTGTTTGATTATGTTACTGTATTGTTTGATTATGTTGCTGTATTGTTTGATCATGTTGTTTTATTGGTTTTGTTGCTGTATTGTTTCTGTTGCTGATTTATTTTTGTTGCTACCTCTGTTTGTTGTTGCTGCTGTCTTTTGTTTTTGTGTTAGATTTTTGTTTTATTGTTATTGTTGTTGTTTTTGTTTGGGCTGTCGGTTTTTTTTAGGGGGGTAGTTGAGCTCCTGCTTTTGTTGTTGATTTGTTTCTAGTTTCTAGAGTTGAATTATTTTTGTCGTAGGTTTGTTTTTCTTTGGATTTGTTTTTTGTTTTGTTTTTATTGTTGATTTGTTTCTATTGTTGTTGTTTTGTTGGGGGGTTGTTGTTTTTTTGTTGAATCGTTTTAATGCTGTAGCGTTTTTGTTATCAAATTGTTTTTGCTGCTGTGGTGTTTTTTATATATTTATTGAGTTGTTTTAATGCTGTAGTGATTTTGTTGTTGAATATTGATTTTGTTGTTGATTTGTTCATAATATTATTAATTTGGTTTTGTTATTTTTCTTCTGTCTATCTATCTGTCTCTCTCAGTCTGTGCTCGTTGTTGTTTTTACATTGCCAGAACATGTGGTGTAGCGGTTAGGTTCGTCTTCGCTATCTCACGCAAAAGACGCGAATGGTGATTGCCGTATGGCTGTCCACGCGGTTTTATTCAAAACAAAGTCTGAAATTATGCAAACTGAGCCCAAAAAAATGTGAAATTATGCGATTCTGTTAATTTTCAGAAAGAATGAGAAAGGAAAATAATCAGAAACTATGCAAAAAAAGATCCACATTTTGCTAAATTATGCTGGGTGCATAAAACTGTGGGGACAGGTATGGAAAAGTTAAAGGTGGGATACTGGTGTGTGTGTGTGTGTGTGTGTGTGTGTGTGTGTGTGTGTGTGTGTATGTGTGTGAGTGAGTGTGTGTGTGTGTGTGAGTGTGTGTCCACATGCACTAGCGTACGTAAATAACTAAGCAATACACTCGGCTAGACACATTCAAGAGAGTGCGTATGCGTGAACACATGGGAGTCCAAGAAAGTGCCGTACTGATAGCGTTCTCTAGATTCAAGTCCCCGCTGCAGCCGTCCATCTTGACCGGCGTGATGGTGCACGTCTGGGTGCACTGACCATTGCAGTCGGCCACCCTGTTGCGAGAGCGCGTCTCAATAATACATTTCTCCTCGTTATTATTCTCCTGAAAAGACAAAAAAGAAAAAAAAAGAAAATCCTTGTTATTCTTTTTTTTAAAAAAGCAAAATAAAAACAAAACAAAACAGCAGCAAAAAAAAAGAAAGAAAGAAGAAAAAAATGCAGCTTATCCAGTTCTACTACACTCTGCGCAACAGGGAGCCTTTTGTTGTTCATCTTATTTTTGTTGCTGTTGCTTTTAGTACGATTATATAAAGCATTCGCAACTCAACTGAGTCATATGGGTGCTGAAGATTATTATAGGTGTTACTAGAGAGTAACAAAAACAAAAAAAGGAGAAGGAGAAGAGATAAGGATGAAAGATGCCTGAGAGGAAAGAAGGAGCAAATCACACCTAGACACAGGTAGGTCATTTTGATGGATAAAAACTGAGAGAAAAAACAGACTTATTAACAGAAAATTTTAAAAAAGAGAAAAAATTATGGCAGCTCTGTACATTTTTTTCTCCTACCAATCTTAAAATAAAAAACGGAAGTACTCCCAAAACTGCTTTAAGGGTCAACGAATATCCACTTGGCAGACTATTTAACCCGTAGTCCATTGTGTGAAAGCCCCTGGCCAAGTAACAAAAAGCTGCCGTCACACCTACTCGGACTTAACTACTAAAACCCAGTCATAATGGACACCATCATCCAGCAGAAACCCTTACAGGCTTTACAACTTTTTCAAAACCCAATCAGGGAACTAACCCAACATTAAAACATTAGATTACGCAACAACAAACAAATAAAAAATCACATCAAAAGAGATTGATTTTGGAGTCTCTAAAATCCCTGACTGCCAAATCCGGGACAGTCCCAGTAAATTCGGGACAGTTTGCTATCTCAGAAGCACAAAGTTTTATCTAACATTTTTGGCCGTTTTGAGTTAATAAAACCACGAGATTAGAAATGAAATGCTCAATCTGTTCTATCAAAATTGTAAGATTGTTCAGAGTCATTATCAAGATATTTAAAAAATAGCACTTAAAAAGCTTGACATATAGCGAAACTCAACATTTTTTACATCAAATTTCTCAAAACTATGTACTGAGCAGATAGAACTTTGTGTAATTCTAATGCAGCGAAGTGACAACTCGTAAGTTGGCCAACTGTTCTGTTGCGGAGTTGTGGGCAATGAAAACAAAAAGAGAAACCTTCCATGCAAACACAACATACTCATTTTTTCATGCTTCCCTTTTTTTCTTTGTGCACAACTCTCTGACATAACAGTTGGCCGTCTGTTTTGTTCTATTGCCGTACCAGGCATAGACCCCAAAAATGTTTCTAGCTTTGTCGTAATTCAGTACTTGGCCGAGACCCAAAAAAAGGTTGCCTGCATTGTCATTATGCGGAACTTGGCTGATACCCAAAAAATGTCACCTGCTTTGTCGTAATGTGGCTCTTGACTTGGACCCAAAAAAGTCACCTGTTTTGTCGTTATGCGGCACTTGGCTGATACCCAAAAAAAAAGTCCCCTGCTTTGTCATAATGCAGTACCTGGCTTAGATCCAAAAAATGTCACCTGCTTTGTCATAATACAGTAGTTGGCTTACAAAAAAGTCACCTGTTTTGTCGTTATGCGGCACTTGGCTTAGACCCAAAAAAATGTCACCTGCTTTGTCATTAAGCAGTACTTGGCTTAGATCCAAAAAATGTCACCTGCTTTGTGATAATACGGTACTTGGCTGAGACCCAAAAAATATTGCCTCCATTGTCGTTATGCGGTACTTGGCTTAGATCCAAAAAATATTGTCTGCTTTGTCGTGATTCGGTACTTGGTTTTCGACCCAAAAAATGTCAACTGCTTTGTCATTATGAGGCACTTTTCTTAGACACAAAAAAAAAGTAACCTGCTTCATCATAAAGCAGTACTTGGCATTAGAACCAGAACAAGCCCCCGCAACTCACCGACTTGCAGATGACCCTGCTCTCCGTCTCAGTGGACTTGTGCTGACAGTTCCCCGCCTGGCTCTGGGCAGAGGCGGCCGAGGGCTCCTGCGGCGGGGGCGCCGCGCTCTGCGCTGCGTGGTGGTACTTGATGTAGCACTTCATGGCGCGCAGGGCGTCCAGGGCGCTCGAGTGGAGCGGGTCATACGCCAGGGCCTCCTCGTAGTGGAAGGCCGCCCCTGTGTAGTTGCGGGTGGCCCACAGCAGGTGGCCGAAGAAAAAGTGCGAGGAAGGCTGGAGGGGCAGAACGAGGAGAGATATTGTTTTGTTATAGTAAAAATTTTACGGCGATCTCAACTGCATAAGGTCATATTAGCGGGCGAAAAAAAGGTAAGTTCTGTTCGCAACAGTACACTGCACAGCCCGATTCTGGTAAACACCTCTATTAAAATGCTAGAATGCTAAAAATTTGATATAAATAAATTAATTTAAAACAACTTTTTAAATAATGTTACAAATTTTGAACAGTTCTATTCACAACTTCCCATAGGCCTTTGTAAAATCCAGAATTCTGTTGGGATCAACGATAGAAAACAGACCTTGCAATTTTTTGCATCTGAAATATTTCCTTCGGGTCTCTCCGAAGTCTACACATTTTGTTAAAATGTGAAGAGATATATTTGGTGACATAATAACAACTATAATTAATAGCATTTATATAGCGCACATCCTCCCCCCACCCCCATTTAAAAAAAAACAAACATTTCACCGTTGTTGCATGCAGGAGACCCCAGTTCGATTCGCGAGTGGGAAGAAAATTTCTACCGAGTATTTTAGTCTTTCTGCTGGGATGTTGTATCTCTCTCAGCTGGCCTTGACAGGCAGGGTCAGAAGCACCTGCTCCCCCCCACCCCCAACCCATAAAGATCTTAACTGTGCGGATGGGGGCGAAAAAAAGCACCCTAAATAAAAATAATAATTTTGCTTTAAAAAATCGGGACATATAACTTTACCTCTACATCATTCACAGCTAGCGCATCCCTCATGATAACTATGGCGTCGTCGTAGCGGCCGTAGCGGTACAGTATATTGGCCAGATTCACCAGCGGTATGTCCCGGTACTGCGGCGGGCTGAGGTAAATGGACCTCCGTATGCACTCGATGCCGTGGTCGTTGTTGCCCACGATGCGCCAGTACAGACCCGCCAGGTTGTACAGTATCCACTGGGGGCCGATATTCTGGGGAAAAGAAAAAAGTCCGACAGAATGAAAAAGTGGTGAAATAGTGCAGGTATAAAGCCCCCATCCACACACTACTAGGTTATTTAAGAGGCGGGACCTCCGAGATTAAACATTCATCTCCCAGCCAAGGGCCCAGCCAAGTGGGAGATTCGTATAAAGTGCCTTTCCCAAGGATACAACGTGGGACCAAGTTGAGGCTTGAACCCCCGAACCCGCAATCTCATGATTACGAATTAAGTACTCTAACCACTAGGCTACTGACGCAACCCCAACAGATTGAGTAATGTCTTTCTGAAACAAAGAGAAGCGAATAGGGCACCAAGTCACAACCAAACACAAAGCTGTATTACAATGAGGGAACAATAAAAGCCTATAAGTCTTAAAAGCGGAAGATGATACAGTTGAGAAATATAGTAACAACTTACACTATAATTGAAATTATCTGAGATGGCCATCCACCGTCAAGGAGTAAAATGTGCTGAAATATTGTTCTACACTAAAAAAATTACTCCTTTCTCCTCCTTTCCTGCTCTCTGGTTTTAGTAAGAGTTTTACCACACTTGCAATACAATCAGGTCATATAAGTGCTGAAGATTAGGGATATTACCAGAATGTATGTATGGCTCTTTTCGTCTATGCAGACGATCAATTTAGCCTAAGATCGCCTCAAGGTTGTCTTCATGAAGCTTATTTCATGGCTAATTTTTCCTATGTTTGAAGCGCAGACTCTGTGGCAGTGCTTGCATGTCAGTGATGTGGATCGAAGCTCTATATTTTCGTTGTTTTCCTTTCCTCGATGGCGCTTTTCAGCCTGGTTGTTTCTGAGGCTGATCTCTAGTATTATAGTTCTTTCCTTTATCATTTTCCTCCATCTTTTCCTGTCCTCAGCTCTTTCTTCCCAGGTGCTAACTAGAATGTAACATACAAACAAAAGAAGAAAGAGAGACAAGGATAATGGATGTTTGATAAGAAAGAAGGAGCAAACCACACCAGAGCACCCGCCAATCACTCGCCGATTCTTTTACTAGATGGGGAAACAGGCACTTATTGTACTCTCCTTCGACACAACTTTGTGACAAATCCAACAATTACCTTTTTTAGGGCTGTGAGGATCCTCTGTCCAACCTCTTCCTCTGTTACAAGTCCATCATTCACATGGCTGAGCAATACCTGCAAAAGTAGAGACAAGAGGTCATAACATTATTCCCTTTTTACCGGCGTTGTGGTGTAGCCGTTAGGCACCTAGCTATTGCACGCAGGAGACCCCAGTTTGATTCCTGAGTGGGGAGAAAATCTCTATCCAGTATCTTTGTCTTTCTTCTGGGATTGTTAATCCTTCTCAACCAGGGCTGGCCCTGACGGGCAGGTTTGCATGAACTCCTCCAAAATGATCTAAACTGTGTTGATGACAAAGCAATAACCCCTTCCCTGCTACAAAGGCATATGTAGTCGTTTGCGTTCTCCAGAAATGGTTTCCTTAAAACAAATTTTCTCTACTGATTCACATGAATAGGAAGTTTTAGTGAACACAGTTAGTCTGTGAAGTTGCTCATTCGTAAAAAGAGGAAAGATATGGCTTTGTATTTACATCTCTTTAAAAAAAACACATTTTTATTTTGTCTGTTCTGACAAACAAAAAACAACTCTACCCAAGTGGCCGGTGAAAATGGTCCGAGTTGGCCAAATAACCCTCTTCCATACCGATCACACATTATTTCAGCATTCAATAAATTTAAGCTATAAAAAGTATTTCTGCGGCAAAAGTCGGCAGCTGCGTAAGATCAAAGCTCACCTTTCTCATAGAGGGGTCGTTATACTTGAGGGGTATGCGCGACCTCTCTGCATAACTGACCGACTTGAGGTGGTCGTACACGGCGGGGTTCCCCTCCGCCAGCTCCATCAGGGGCACACACACGGGCGGGTACCACGGCAACGGATGCTGGCCGGCAGGATCTAGACCCTGGGCCTGAGTTAACAATTCTTTCACTCTGGAAGAAAAAAAAAGAAACAAAAAAAAAAAAAAACATGAACAAGAGTTCTTGAACACTTCAGTACATCATCATCTTACTTACTTTTACTTTTTCATCCTATGTTGCCATTAAGCGTCGAGGTGAGATGCAGTTTTTTAAGGTAGGCCATAGGCCATCATCATCATCATCAAATATGAAACCATTTCCCTTTTCCTGTTTTGTTTTTCTCAACGCATAACAAATACAACCATGTTTACACAAACAGTTCGGACAAAAGAACAGTAATTGTTTTATTTTGGTGCTCAAAAATGTCAACCATAATCATTTCACTCCGTACAACTATTTGCGAACAAGCACTCTGGTTTTGCTGTGTAAAGCAACATGTACACAGCGATCGTTTTATATCTGACACAATAAAAAATGTAAGAACTTTGTAAGCAAATCTTAGTAAACAGTTACTTCACTCCACAATACAGATTTTTAAAAATAAAAAGAAGACACAAACAAAGACTTAACAAACAATTTTTCCACTGTGAAACGCTGCACTGTATTAGAGAAAAGAAAATTTATTCAACACTTTTTCTCTTGCTTCATAACATAAAACACCATGAATAAACAGCAACAATTCCATCCCCTACTACAAAAAACCAACAAAGGGATAGAGGTACAATTTTACTTTTCCCCTATACCGACAAGATAGAAACTATATAGGAGTCTCCAGCAATCAAAATAAAATTTAAAATCTGAAAGCCAGTCAATTGACAGATGACACTTTTGCTAAACAACACCACTCCTTTCAGCATATTTCAGTTTTTAATTAGAGTTTTGCGGCACTTGCAACACAGTAAGGTCATATCAGTGCCGAAGATTAGAGGTGTTACAAGAGAGTAACAAACATACAAAAAAGTAGGAGGGGAGATAAGCACCATAGATGTCTGATAGGAAAGATAAAGCAAAACAACACTAGAGCACCCGTCAGCCGCCCACTTCAGCACGTTTAATCATCATCATCTTTGACAATTTTTTAGTTTTAGTTTTAGCAAGTGTTTTGCGGCACTTGGAAACACAATAAGGTCGTATAAGTACCGAAGACTAGAGGTGTTACACGAGAGTAACAAACAAAAAAAAGAAGGAGGGGAGATAAGGACGATAGATGTTTCATAAGAAAGAAGAAGCAAACCACACCAGAGCACCCGTCAACCACCAACTTTGACAAGTTTGGCTAGGGCACCAAAGAATTAACACCAACAGCAAGACACTGGGGTATAAGAGAGATTCTTTTTTTTCTTCCCAAAATCGTTCCACTTACTCAAATCCTTTGTTCTCTGGTGACAGGTATATTGTCGTCAGATTTCGAGGATCGGGAACTTTTTTTACCATCGAGTCACACTCGTCCTTCTTGGGCCACTGTGACTGAGTGTACACATCGTGCTCTGTGGGCTAGAGGGGGAAAAAAATTCATTTCTGTTACATTAGCTACTCAACTTTTTAGTTTTAGTAAGAGTTTTACAGCACTCGCAACACATTAAAGCAGTACAAGTGCGGAAGATTAGAGGAGTTACTAGAGCGTGACATACAATCAAAAGGAGGGGAGATGAAGAAGACAGATGTTTGATAACAAAAAAGAAGCAAGCTACACTTATTTAAAAATGACCAAAAAGATTGTGACAATGGTTTGCTCTAGGATCCTTTATCTGATTTGATTTGCTCTGAAAATATTTCAACATTCGGGCATGGAAAAATGAAAATACTGAAACTTTTTTTTATTCTGTGAAAAAGGTAAGAATTTCTTCCTCCTTAAAGTACCTAACCGTTTTAGAAGACAGCTAAATAATGTGCAAATTAAATTTCTAAGATCACTTCTCTGTATAAAAACTCTGTGGCGTCGGTGGCCTATTGGTTAAGCTACTGGACTCGTAATCGTGAGGTTGCGGGTTCGGAGGTTCGAGCCGCCGGCCTGACATTGTGTCCTTGGGAAAGGCACTTTACACTTATTTTTCTAACTTCACCCAGGTGGGAATGGGTACCCGGCCATAGACAGTGAAAGATCTTGTCAGTATGTTAGTGTATTAGCGCTTATAAATGGCTGCTTGCACTATATGCTTCTCAGGAAGTTGAGGCTGTTTCAGAATGCTCTATGGTCTGCTGGGGTAATAGTATAGATTCTGAAGCCCATAGAGCCTGCTGTTGAGCGGGAATTTGTGCTATACAAATGCTATCTATTATTATGAAACTACATTCAGTCTAAATTTAATAAAATTCATAATGTATTTAAGGCTCAAAATTGCCAATATAGTTTAATAAGCAATTTCAGTGTGGACTGCCACTTCTAAATTTAAAAAATGAACTGTCTTACCTTGTGCTTTCTGTACTTGGAATAAAGAGGAGCTCTCACAGGCTGACTATAGTCAGGACTCTTGGGATCTGCTTTAGAATCATTCAACTTCTCTGGGTTACTCTGGCAAAGAGGATTAAAACAAACTCACTTAAGACAGAGAGTCAATTGTTCTCATGTAATTACAACACCTCATACAAAATGCACACTGCCAAAAATTTGATTCATCAGACTGAATCAGGGCCCACCAGATTTTCCTTCATGACGGTGCGAAAAAAACCCAACAACTACTATTTTAGTGTAATACAACAGATTCAATTGGGCTCTTGACCAAGAATTCATTCATATCGTGCCAAAAAGGCAGCTTTCGCCTCATCCGTGAAGAAAAGCCAGGCTGGCCCAAAAATAGAACAGATAAATCTGATTGGCAGTGTGCACTGGGGTACTAGAATACCTACAATCTGTAACAATAGCCCATACTGTATGGCATCCCCCTTTAAGAATGTAAGGCCATGTAAGCAACGGGATCTCCAAATTTAGTATCAACCTCCAATAGGACCGAGTCAAGAGGGCGGAGAGGTTTTTTTTAAACTCCCAAACTACATTCAAGAATTCCCCCCAATGGACATTCAAAATAAGATTTGTCCACATTGTGGATCAACATGAATCCAGCTGAGCCATCAGTAAAGAAATAAAGTCTCTACTCTAATGCTTTATGTTGGTTTATTTCTGACACCCCCCTTTATTTTCTTTGGTTCAAGAACAGATATCTTGGAACTTGCAGAAAACTCAGGAGAGTCACAGTAAATTAGATGGTAGCTAAAAAAAAGTTTGCCAAAATGTTCAATTCTTGCAGGTAGCCTCATAAACAAAGCTGAACCTGCTCTTACGACCACCTGCCTAAGACAATCACCAGAAACAAATGGCCCCTTCCTATTTCCTCCTGTGCCTTTTTTTTTTCTAACATTATAATGGCATTGTGCAAGACGGCCACATTTCTCCTCGACAATGGGCGGCCGTCTTAACTCTTTCACTACCATGTTTCACTGCTCGTGTTCCTTCCAACACTGGACCGCGAAACACCGATCGCCACTTCCTGCTTCTAAATCACACCTACTTTTGTAATAACCCAATCTGAAATCTCAGGCTAAAGAATGATCCGTCTTTATCAACATGTTGAGATAGGTCATTACTTCCCCTTTATTTTCACATATAATCATTGTGACTATGAACTTAAAATCTTTAATTTGTCCGACGATAGGCAGAATCAGAAAGTAAGTCACAGATAGGCCCCACTCCAGGTGAGGAACCCCTCCCCCAGTAGTGAAAGAGTTAAGACAGTTTAAACAGAGTAAAATAAACCCAGAGAGAACTCGCCTCCTTTTAGTTTTAGTTTTAGTTTTAGTACAGGTTTTACGGCGCTCACAGCTGCATACGGTCATACAAGCGCCAGAAGATTAGAGGTGTTACAAGGGAATAACAAACATAAAAAAGAAGGAGGGGAGATAAAGACGGTAGAGGTTTGATAGGAAAGAAGGAGCAAACCACACCAGAGCACCCGCCAACCACCCACTCACCTCCTCCTTGCCCTTGTCCGGGGCGTCTTCCAAAAAGGCAAAGTCGAAGTCCAAGGTCGGCGACTTGCGACTCCAGGTACACAGCAGGACTTGCTTCCCGTCCCGGTCCACCATCCTACAGTACTCATCTGAAAATTGTGCCACTCACTTCTTCAGCTACGCCCCCCAAAAGACGAAACACTCGGCTTTTTGTTTTAGTAGAGGTTTTACGGCGCTCGCAACCGCATAAGGTCATACGAGCGCCAGAAGACTAGAGGTGTTACAAGAGAGTAACAAACATAAAAAAGAAGAAGGGGAGATAAGGACGATAGATGTGTGATAGGAAAGAAGAAGCAAACCACACCAGAGCACTCGCCAACCACCCACAAACACTCGGCATTCTACAGGGTTCTTCAGAAAAAAATGTGTTAACTTTCATCCCAAAAAGATATAACATTAACAATCTCAACCCAGCAGTATTCATTTGAAAAATGGTGAAACTCAACAGTTTCAGCCATAGCCTGGCAGCGAAGCACTATCCCACAGCGCCCTTCTCAAATTTTTTTACTTTTTCCTCTTCAGCTATGCTCTGCAGTCACAGTCTTAGTTACAGCTCTATTTTTGCTGTCCCACAGAAATTCACACCCTATTTGTTTCAGATAACAATGTTTTGGGGAGTAGGTGAAAATGTATCTCTAGCCTGGGGAAATTTGGTTCAAACATTGCCTGGAGAGATTGTTAATGTTGACTTTCCATAATCCTTGTTAACGAATATGTCTCGAGGGGTTAAGAAAAAGCAAAATCTCGAAAACAAAAACGAAAATCAAGCAGAAATGAATGTACAGAAATAAAACAGCTCTTAACCTCTTTGACAGAATGTTCTGAAAAAAAACCCCCCAATCAAATTCATAAACACACAGCGCGTCAAACCAAGCCTTATAAAACATTTGGACTGTGGGCTGTGTTCTGAAGAAAGACAAGAGGTGTGCCACAACCTCCACCGGTACTTTTGCTAAATTCTTTGTAGTTGTAGTAAGTGCTGCGATATATATGTACGCATTATCTGTTGGATTTTACCTTGTGATTTATTTTCCGCTAGCATTTTAAAACACATGCCACTGCCACCCAACTTTTCCTATGAGGACAAATAAAAAGCGTAATTAAATAAAAAGTTTTGCTTCAACAGCACAGGAAGAATACCATAAACTGGCATGAAACGCTTCGATGACTGTATTGTATCTCCAGCAAATGTCAAAAATCACTTTAAGCTGGGGGGGCGGAAATCAGTCTGTCAAAGAGGCTGAGAGCACAACAGCATAATATCCACCAGTTTGGGTTTTTAGTTGTTTTTTTCATCCTTTCCACATCCACCAAGAAAAAAAACCACACACATCAAAAAAGTTAGCCACCACCTCAGGTACCCACAGTTGCCAAAGCAAAAGGAAAACAAAGAGGAAAACAAAACCCTCCAAAGCTAAAGAAAGCATGAGGGGATCACAGTTGAAGCTGTTGTAACGTTTCTAGACCCCACAGGAAAAAAAAAAGAAACTTATAATTCGTTACCGATTATTGCAAAGGCCTCTCACAATCTCAAAAGTTCATTCAAAGAAAGCATTCTGGAATATCCTTATCACATTTGCTGTTTACCTCATACAGGCAGGGTTTTTTTCTGGGGAGCTGCTAAATTGTCAGCTATTCAATTACGCATTTTACCAAAGGTCTCCAAACTTTTTGGCAAGCACAATTTTTTTTAAATCAGCACATCTTCTAATAAAGATATTTTTTTTTAATTGCTGAACTGGTTCAAATTTTCTGATTCCGGCGAACAATTATTCTGTACCCTCAAATGACACTTTTTAAAAATAAATTGTGAGAGGCACCCTCAGAAAGCCGTACTCAATCCCTCTCAGAGGAGTCATCATACCCATCTCCGTGGATCTGTCCCGAACCTTGAGCTGTTCGTATGCGTGGTGTTGGGCAACTTTGACCTCGTGAGGAACCTGCTCCGCCAACAGTTTGTCGCTCTGCGACTGGTATAAGTCATGCTTCCTCTGGTAATCTTTCAGATCTTTCAACGTTCTCTGGAGAGACCTGTCAGTTAGGAGAAAGAGCATTGGTTTCTTTTTTTAACCCTTCCAGCTCCATGCGCATATATTCTCCCATCATCCCAAGAGCGCATATTCTCAGTTTCGGGGGGTATAGAATTTGAGCATTTTTTGGAAACTAGCGAACCTAATTAAACTTTAACGTTCATAATAGTCGTTCATTTACTTTTAAACATTGTTATATATGTTATTATCTAAACCTCATTACAAAGATACTACATCAATTTTTAGAATGAATGCCTCTTTTTCTGAAATACTGCTGTATTGGCTGGGACTGGGGTTAGGGAGTGCACAAAAATGGCTTGGGCTGGAAGGGTTAAAAATACATTTTATCTTTCCCCTAGTAAAACTATGTTCTGGTGTATCTGGTGTATATGCCATATGATCCATCAAAATGAAGCATACGTCGCTGAATAGATCAAATTACTCTGCTGATGCCAACTTACTCACGCTAAAAGTTGTGACTTGCACAAGATTTTCAATGATGATCCAACACAAAAGTGTTTATGAAGACCTACACCATGACTTAACCATTTGAAAAAAAATGTTTTATTCATTCTCAGCAACGTAATGCTCATTTTGACAGAATATGTGACGCCCTATTTCAACTTTCATTGAGTATTGTTGGATGTGTGTAAATATATAATATAAATATGTGTACATAAGCAGGTGCATGTGTGCATACCAGTAGTGAGCATGTGTGTCTGTTGTGTGTTGCTGCAGACAGTTGTTTACTGGAAGCACGAGGACAGCCATGCTTTTCTCTAGATCAAAGTTAACACTTAAGCAGACATTCACACCATCACAGCACCGGAACAAAAGCACCCATCTGTACTGAGCCTCTAGAACTATCTATAGTTTGGAGTTATGCAGCCTCTAATCACCACTGATAAAAAACAACCAACCATTCAACCAACCAAAACTTATCACCAAAAGAAAATGAACCCACCTTTCTTGAGCCTTTAGAACCATCTCCAGTTTGGAGTTATGCAGCCTCTAATCACTACCCAGGAAAAACAACCGACCAACCAACCAAACAAACAAACAAACAAACAAAAAAACAACCAAAACAAAAATCACCCAATAGTATTGAGCCATCTCCAGTCTCAAAGTTATGCAGCCTCTAATCACCACCGATAAAAAACAACCAACCATTCAACCAACCAACCAACCAAAACTTATCACCAAAACAAAAGCACCTCACCTGTACTAATCCTCTAGAGCCACCCCCAGTTTGGAGTCATGCAGCCTCTAATCACCACCCACGAAAAACAACCAACCAACCAAAACTAATCACCAAAACAAAATCCCCCCCTCCCCACCTGTGCTGAGCCTCGAGCGCCATCTCCAGTTTGGAGTGGCACAGAACGGCGTGTCGCCGCTTGGCCGCCGCCTCAAAGTCGGGCTGGATCTTCAGCGTGTTCTCAAAGCATATGATGGACTTGTTGTACTCCCCCAGCACCTGGACAGCAGGACAGTAGCACAAAAGTTGAACCAGAATAATGATAATAATAATAATAATAATGGTAAAAATAATAATAATAATGATGATCATGACGACAGTAATAATGATGATGATAATAATAATAATAATAATAATGATGATGACAATGATGATAGTAATAATGATAATAATAATAATAGATGTATGATAGGAAAGAAGGAGCAAGCCACACCAGAGCACCTGCCAACCACCCACGAGGAAAGATACGGACAACAGATGTTTGCTAGGAAAAAAAGAGCAAACCACACCAGAGTACCTGCCAACCACCCACGAGGAAAGATAAGGACGACAGATGTTTGCTAAGAAAAAAAGAGCAAGCCACACCAGAGCAACACACACCAACCAACCACCCACTGACAAAGACAAATGAAGAAGACTTACGGCATAAATGTTTCCTAAGGTGAAGTGGTTCACATTCAGTTCCTTGGACACCTCCAGGGCAGCGTGCACCAGAATTGCCGCTTCGTTCGAGAACTTGGCCCGATGGAGGATATTCGCCAGGCTTATCAGTGCAACATCTTTTTGAAGCCGACTGTTGGGAGGGACGTCAAAAGGTTAGCACGAGTGAAACATCTTTGGGCCATTTTTTTCTTTAACACTTTGCCATCATATTTGGGGGAAATCCGAAGAGACAGGGTGGTAAATATCGCCAATCGGCGAGATGAGGCGGCAAAGGGTTAAACGTGGATGTTTTTAAACCCCCACTGACACAATTTTGATTATCTAGGAGGCCGGCTTCCAACCCTGACTGTCAGGACCAACTTCCCAGCACAAAGACCGAGATACACGATAAAATCATCTCTCCAATTGGGGATCAAACTTGGGTCCACTGTGTGCCACAGTGAAGCGCCTTACCGCTACACCACAGATGACCATTCTGTGTCGTTTAAGGTTTAAGTTTATCTGTCAAATTATCTTTTTTTCACTGATTGGGCTTCATCCCCATTTCAATAGGACTTCAATGATTTCTGACCACAAAAATGCTTGAAACAAAGCCCTCTGACGGACACAATTTTCATGAACAAAGTTCAACGAGTAGAAAAGCCAAAAATACAAACTACTTCATAGAAAAATAGATTCATAAAAAAAACAACCCAAAACGCAAAAAAACAACCCATGGCAACATTAGAATTAAAACAATTCTTCACCCACTCTCTACATTACAAGGTCTACATAATAATAAAGAAATTTGGGACAGTTGGCTAGCCTGATAAACATTGGCAAAACTGTGAATTACCTCGGTGAATGATGTAAGGCCCTCCGGATACATTCGACTGCCTGGTACGGATTGCCCTTGATTCTCCAGTAGAAGGCAGCCATGTTGTACAAGATCCAGGAAGTCTTGTTCTGGGGAATGGTTTGTGTAGGGAAGAATATGAGAAGAAAATAAATAACTATACCTAAACGACTGTTTGTTTTTCAAAGAGTTTTACGGCACTTACAACACAATTAGGTCATACAAGTGCTGAAGATTAGAGGTGTTACCAGAAAGTAACAAAGACAACAACAAAAAAAGAAGGATGGAGAGAGATAGCAATGAGAGATGTTTGATAAGATAGAAGAAGCAATCCACACCAGAACACCTGCCAACCACCCACAACGTTCAATGTTTTACCTCCACATCAATACAATGCAGATCATATAGAAGGAGGGGCATAAGAGAGTGGGGGGAGGGGGGGGGGACAGAAAAAAGGGATAGAGGTGTGTAAGCGTGTATGTACATGTGTGTGAGAGAGAGAGAGAGAGAGAGAGAGAGAGAGAGAGAGAGAGAGAGAGGATCGGGGGGGGGGGGGGGGGGGGCATATAAAAACAATGACTCTTATACCAAGTCTTAGCAAAATGTGAAACAGGCAAGAATAATGAAATAATATGAAAGAAAAAAAGGACCCATACTAGAGGCTCCATCCAACCGCTCTCATTCTTGGGAAGAGTTGGAATTTAGAAAATAAAAAAACAAAAAAACATTAGGAATACATAAAACACATCAACTGCTCAGTATAAGACTCTGTCATACGTCACTTTTCAAAATGACGTATGGCGGCGTCTTACGCTAAGCAGTCGAAATGATAGCTGAAAGTACTACCTGGCTGAATGCAACACGCCACCAACCTCATGGGACTGAAATTCGTTTGAAACTACAGTCTAGCCCGCACATAGCCAACACGCACATAGTGGAACACTCACATGGCGAAGAGATATTCAGGTCCCGAATGTTTCTTATACATTATATTCTCTGTATTTAAAACATGTACATTGTGAAATTTGTACATATCGAAAAGATTTTTCTGTCCAGCTTAGTTTGGTGTGTATAATAAGTCTAAATTTAATAATAATAATAATAAATTACATTTATATAGCGCTCAACCCCCGATTAAAGTACACAGGTTCTGAGCGCTTTACAATACAGTACAACGTACAACAGTAACATAAAATGTTAGTGTTCTGACTAAAGAAAATTACTCCAAACATTCATCTTATTAATTTAAAAACAGAAACGACTTCAGCTGACATTTGAACGGATCAAAAGATTTGAAATTTAACTGAAATAAACCATGACTCATTCAATGCACACACACTTAGGTCTCACCTTGTTCAGAGCTTCGAAGACCAAGTGACCATAATCATCCACATTTTCTCGGTGAGTGATGGCATTCTTCAGTCCCAGCTCTGGAGTGCCCGACAGATTATGTCTTGCCTTCATACCCTGTAAGCATCCGCAAACACATGTACTTAATAAAAAAAAATTTTTTTTTAATTTGTTAATGTAGGTGTTTTAACTATTTAGATTATTTATGAGGCAGGCTTCCAACTCTACCTGCCAGGGCCAACCCGGACTGAGAGGGCTACAACATCCCCAGCAGAAAGACAAAGATACTCAATAAAAATCCTCCCCACTCAAGTCTCTTACTAGCGACACTGAGACACCTAACTGCTATACCACAGAAGTCAGTAAATGCATAACGAGAGAAAGGTTTGTAAGTACAAACACAATAGAAAAACTACATTAGAATTGAGAAAACTTCATGAAAAAAAATTATATAATGCACTATCAAAGCCACATTCAACGCAAACGCTCGAGGTCAAACAAGACAGTCGAGTCACAGTTTGCCTCTTGGGCTCAGGTAGTAATGGGAATTGTGAGTGAAACTTTGAACTATTTTTGCTTCCCAACCTTTGATTAATTATGTCAGCGGAGCTGGGTGATTTAAAGTGTCAACAGTACGCCAAAAATCATCCTTTGCTTTTAAACACACCACAGACAGTGCGAGTAAACCACAGGTCATTTTCAACTGTCAGGTAAGAACAGTTCCACAGCCTGATACTAGACAACACAGCTTCCATTGAAAGAAATCAGTCTGGTATAAATAATAATAATAATAGATAGCATTTGTATAGCCCAAATCCCCGCTCAACAGCAAGCTCTATGCGCTTCACAATCTATACTACTATTACCTTAGCAGACCTGAGAGCATTTGGGTGAAGTGAGGAAAATTTGTGCAAAGTGCCTTTCCAAAGGAAACAACGTTGGGCCCACAGCTCAAACCCCCGAACCCGTAACCACTCGGCCATCGATGCCACACAAATAAGACTGAGAAGACTTCAACTAGCTCTTTCGGTACCATGTGCAGATCCCTGTCACTGCCCAAATCGACAGCTCAGCGTAAGGCTCCGCCATATACACCATTTCTAACAGTGACATATGAAGGAGTCTTACACTATAAACAGTCAAAATGAGTTGAGCACTCCCATCGTATGATTTCGCATTTTGAACACTTTCAAATCATGAAACTTCCAAAGAACAAACCTCTAGGTGCTCAAAAGCATGCATGCTGAACTCCAGATCCATGAATGCTGTGCAGTCTGGAGCTTTTGGGTGTGGGTTTGGCGACCCATTGATGTCGATGTGTTCCTCGGGTCTAGAAATGGAAAAGAATTATGATTCAAAACAATGCTTTTGAAAGCATCAAAGACGTTTTTCTTTAAATGCTCAAAAGTTTTTTAAAACTTCTGAAAAGAAAGCAGCATTTTGTTACTGCGATTAGAAAACTAAATCAATCCCAATTTGTATTGTTTTTTTAACTCATTCCATAAAGCAAGGCCAATTGGAGCTATTAATTTTTCTTGAGACAACAATGACACAATACATTTCATTGTGCATGCAATCTCTGAAGGGTAAAAAGTTGACATTGTGGAACATATTTTTGGAATCAGAAGCAAAGTAACAAACACTGAGGTTTAAAAAAAAGGTTTTCATTTCTTTTCAAGAAATTAAATTCTGTATATCGATTGCCCCCCCCCCCCCAAATCACAAAACATTAGCTCTTAAACTGCATAAAATGAACTGAAGTACCTAAAATAACTGAAGTAAAGATATGGACTCACACATTGATTTGTATCGGGTGAAAATTAACTTTGATAAAAGCCTCACATGAAAGAACCCACCTGATCCCTTTGTTTTCCAAAGGCAGAACTGTACTGATGTACAGATCAAACTCTGGTAGCGGCTTTCCAGCCTCAATGCAATCTGGATTAGTCTTGTAAAATTTTTGCTCCAATCCTAGAGGACAATCAAAGTGACCATGAAGAATTCATCAATATTTTCTAATCAACAAGACGCTACCAGTGGTAGAAATAAATACTGTTTAAAACTTTAAGAAGAGAAAAAAAAAAGAAAAAAGGATTAACACAGCCTGAAACCTGAGCATATTGCTTAAACTTTAATCCCACAGTCAAAATTTGGGGAATACTTTTTACCTACGGAGTGAAAACAGGAGCAGGAGGAATAACATACAAAATTAAAACAAATTTGGGGAATGCTGAAGTCTCTTAAAACATAAATCTTAGTACGTATATTGACTTGAATTTCAGCAACTAAAAGCTACCAAACAACTTCAAACACTCTCTCTCTCTCTCTCTCTCTCCCTCTTTCTCTATCTCTCTCTCTCTCTCTCACACACACACACACACACACACACACACACACACACACACACACACACACACACAAGCACACATCACACACATTCAAATTGAAAACAAAATTTTTCTGGATACCCTTTACCTGTATCTCGATCCTCATTTTTGTCGATTTCATCCTTTCTGTTCAATAGCTCTTTCTTCAAACCATTGAGCATCGATGCTCTGTCCTCCTGGTTCACGAATGCAACCAAGTCGTACGGGCGACGTAGGTTGAATACAGAATCGGCCTAGAAAAGATTTCAGAAGAAGAAAAAAAGAAATCATTTAAAAAAGGAGAGCAACGGCCAGATGGAAGACTTGAAACATTTTATTCATTTTACTGGCAGACTGAAAGAGTTAAAAAATTAATGGCTTGACACATACATCATGATGCTTTCTGTGTGTATGAGGGCACTGTCCTGATACTGCTGGAAAATATTTGCTCTCAAGAGTTTAAGGGCAACATTTGCAGCATTTTCAAGTCACGTACACTGACCTCTCTAAAAGTATAATAACATTATAATTGTTCTGTATTAGAAATAAATAAAAGAGACATGAAAATGAGTTTATCAGAAGTAAAAACGAAAACAGTCAAATCAACAAACAAATTAGTAATATTACAGAAGTGGTAACATAATAAAGACAATTTTCCACCCTCGCAATGTTACTCGCCAACTTAAAATCTTGACTGCTTAAAACAAGTTCACACTTAAATTTGGCAACTCTAAAGACAACAGCATATATTTCACACCAAAGGAACAAGGCAAAGCTGCTGTATAATTACTGGTCAAGCACATTAAATCAATTCAAGAACTAAGTTACTAGCTAACTCATCTATTTATTATTTATTATATATAGAATTTTGGTGGCGCCAACCTTATAACCACTCTTTAGAAGAAAGCGCACTCTTCAGACGAAATATGAACATAGAGGTAGGTATCATTCAATATATTCGTAAGAACATATTGGAGCCATTTCATGATTTTGAGCTTAAAACATTTTTAAACCATAGTTTTTAATATCACTGTGAAGAACTCTAGAATTGATGAATCACTTATTTCACTCTTAAAAACCGAGAGTGTCCGCTTTTCAGTAACGATTCAAAGCACCACGGAAGAAAGCAAAGGGGAATTTCCCAAGCGGATACCTATATCATGTGTGGCAAGTGAGCCCGGTCCCGCGATAATATGTCAAGTTTATGCCAGTCACAGAACATTTTAGGGCTTCTCGGGTGTATCCTTAAACAAGGCACAATTGTCTATATGTCTTTGATAGCGTCTATTCGCGATGTATTTATTTAACAATGTACTTGTGCATTTATAATGTATGTCACTGTAAAACAAATTTCCCTGAGTGATCAGTAATGTAGTAAGTATATATATATATATATATATATATATATATAATATTATATTCTTTCATTTTTATTTCATGGATACTCCACAGTTGTAATGACAGCAAGACTGTTCTGTTGTCGTCTGGTCGAGACTGTAATGGTGGTATCAAAATGAAAATGCAATCTAGTATAAGCCATAAACTCAAGGTTTAAGATATGTGGGCAACATGTAAGCTAAAAGGGTAAAACTTGCTTATTTTCAGTGATCACAAAATTCAGCTACCTGATCACTATCACTCACTTTGATTTTCTAAACACATAAAAATAGACATGTTTACTATCCTAACCCTAGTAAAATACTTTATTTCTGCAGAGAAACAAAAATCAATCCTGACGATTTGAAGTGTAAAACCAGATGCAAATTATCTGTTTTACAGTAGATCTAACATTATACTTACAATTAGTATCTAATAACGTCAGTGCAAATATTCCGTCAAATATGTTATGTTAAAGATAAAGATCTTGTCTGCGTCATCTCTAATTCGAATCTCCAGATCACAATCTATGTGATGACAAAATGGTCCCATTATAGGGCCCTGAGGTCTGAGCAAAACGAGAAAAAGAAACTGTCCCCGCTAACCCGCTCCCCTACCTGTTAACTCTTTCCGTTCAGAAAACATTTATCCTTTGACATTTCACATACTGAACCAACACAGTATTGTTGATAAAAGACTGAGACAGAATTTACATCAATACATTCTGAACATTCTTCAAAGCCAAAGAGTTAACAAATTATCTTAATTATGGATCTTCAAATCCAAGTACTTGATAAATTATCTTAATTATGGATCTTTCACACCCCCAGGAGCTTTTGTGCTTCATGTCAAGTGGTGGAGGATTCAAAGCGAGCTGCGAGTTAAAATGTCCCTCTTTCCTCCTTAAGAAGAACAGAGATGGGTAACGATGAATGCATTAAACAATTTTAGCATTCCTTCCCAAATGGAAATGTAGTCAGAACTTAAAATGTTTAAGTATTTGTTTACATAATTAAATTTAATCTGCTTTCACAATTATTTAAAAATTTTTCAGAGGACAAACAGTCAATATCACATTCAATTATGATTATCAAAATAGATAATGATGATTCACTATGTTTCACTGAAATGTGCATGAGCATAGAAAGTAAAAAAACACTAAAATAATTGCCAATTTAGGGCAGCTACCTCAATAAGAATAGATAGACTTTGATCTCATCCAAAGAGAGAAGAGACTCTTGAGAATAAAGCAAGAGATCACCCCACAACCAAACAACTCCCCTTATATATCTATACTAACTACATAGGCCTACGGTTATTAGAAATTTTATTAAATTGGGATAATAATTTTCCCTTTTTTACACTCTGTAATCTTGCACTTGGCAGGCATCATGTATGTGACTGTCGTGAGAAAATAAATCTACATGGGCACCTCCCCCCCCCCCCCCACTACAAAAGCTATTGCATAATCGCTTGTCCGGGGTGGGGGGGGGGGGACTCCTGAAAACCCCCTAATGACTACAAAAGGAAGCATTATAACATTATAAACAAACAAAAAAAGCCTAAAATATTGTTTAACGTTTCCATTGGCCCAAAATATGTCGAACAAAAAACGGTATGGATAGCAGCCATGAGACGGGAGCGATTCTGTAAAAATAGTTATAAATTTTCTTCTGGAAAGGTTTCAAGTGAGGGCTGTACGCAAAGAGATAGCCTTTTAAGGCTGTCGTAATCATATGTGAGATGTATAATATTCAGGCCACTTCAGATATATATCCAACATTTCACATGCGGCTAAATGTAGAACGACACACATGCCTGATTGGCTGCTAATTCTAGTAATGTGATGTCATCACATCCTGGAATACCCACAGACTATTTTTTAAAGGCCGTGGAGATACCGCGTGGAACAACATGTTGGGTCAGTGGCTTGACACATTCCGTATCGATGTGTTTTGCACGTTAATATTTCACACTTGCGGTTAACTGTACAGCCCGTCAGCCATGCTCTGATTGGTTCAAGGTTTCCAGTATGTGAAAAACATTTCGAACTTCCAGTACTTGGAAATGATGGAAGATCGCTTATATCATTGATGCTAAGAACAGTAAGAACGCTATGCTTGAAATAGAAGCACAGTAAACTCAACAAAGACAATTAAGCGAGCAATAGTCGCAGAAAAGATCCCCCCAATAAACAATGCGCAGAAGAGATAAGCAGTGCAGCATCTTCAGAGCACCGAATCAAATCACATATTATCGGTATTCCAGGAAAAACATCGCACCAAATCCTAGTGCCATGCGGTCGGGTATATTTAGAGGTAAGATTGTACTTTACCGGACAACCTGTAACCGCCTGTCGGAACTACTTTCACTATGGCGCCCCTGGTTCCTGGTGGTACCCTATTCTTCCTTTCAGAGCTCCCCTATTCACCGTCCTACGTCCTCACACTTCAACTGCCAAGTACTGACTGACGTCTCTGACCGAGTTTTTCAGCCATCACGACCGTGCCCTTTGACCCACAACTTGATACCTTGACGCTAATCGGTCAATTTTATCACGTGGTCCACTATTCTTCTTTGCTCGCAAGTCTGTTAGGCCTACCCCCCCCCCCCCCTCCTAGTCCAGCCAAGTACAATGGAGGGCAAGAGATGCGCACGAGCACTCCTTTGCATATTGCAACCCACTAGGCCCTGCTCGCGACTCTGCGAGTGCTGCGAAATAAGGCTCGACATGGTCTGGCTAAGTGCGAGAACAGTACGCACAAGAGCTAGTTTACATAATTGGAACCCCTGTTCCAAGTCTAAAATTACCCCGATTGTCCACTTAGCACCATGGTCTGCTCATAAATTGCTGTTCGGTTTTTTTATTATTGTTGCCAGGGGCCAGGCAAGCCCCCCTGAAATCCCCCACTGTTGTTATAATGATATATCCCTACCCCCACCCTCAACCACCACCTCTTGCTCACCTCGCCTCGCCACAGGCTTGCGCTCTGTGCCCAGTCGCCCGCGGAACTTCTTTTGTCCTCATGTAGAGAACTATGAGAGCGTAGTTAAGTTAGGCTAGGTGCACATAGTAATCACGGGCCCAGACGGGTAGTCGGGTAAAGTGCAATCCAGCCTATTTAGATGTAGTCACGTGACCAGAGGGGTATCCCGATCTGATGCAACACAAGATGGCCGCCTTACCTAAAAATAGTATTATAGTTTGCGTCGCTCTACGCTTAGTCGCATTAGCATCTAACTGATAGCCTAAATTGAAATCAAAACATCGTCACTATGCCAATTCACAAATTGATTTAGATATCTAGATTTTTAGATCTAGAGATAGATCTAATCTAGTAGGCTAATTTAAACTATAAAACTATTACTTTCACTTTCGCAAAAAAATAGTCGAAGTCACCACCTTTCACTCTTTCAGATAGTGAAATCTTTCACATGAAGCTGCAGCAAGCAGCTTGCACCTCTGTGATTGGCCCAAATATAGTTGACATATTTCCGCATCTATTTTTGTCGTCTTCCGGTCCCAAGATTCTCGGGTTTCTCTCGCCAGTAACTGTGACTAGATCTCACTGTGTTTGCTTTTTGGGTTTTTTAAAATTAGATCTTAATTTATGTTATCTTTTATAATCTCAGCAATTCTCGTTCAATAGATTTACCTTCTCCTCAAAGTATTACACACACACACAAGTTAAAGTTAAACACAATCGCATAATACGCACACACACACACACACACACAATAGCGAGCGCGTGCACACACACACGATGGTCGATGCACACGCATACACACGCACACAAGCCTGCGTGCACACATGACCCAAGCAGTCGGAGATGAAACCTAGTGATGTAACCCATTGTGCGCTAAGGGGCAAAGCGGGGCCCGTCAGCCGTCATGATGAGATCTAGACTAGTCAACTGGCCAGGGAAGCCCCGGAAGACGAAGAAAACAGATGGCGGAAATACGTATCAATGTTTCATTTGTTTGGGCCAATCACTGAATCAAAGAGGTGTGCTAGAGGTTCTCGCTGCAGCTTCATGTTACACCTGATCTTTCCCTCAGCCTCAAAACAAAACGATAAAGACCCAGGCTTAGACTTAGAATAGCTAAGACTAAGAGCAACTTTACATCGCCAGCGTCAGTTAAAACCTTTTCGACAGTAATAATCTGCAGTCATACTCACAAATCGGGCTGGGGCTAGATCTTGATCTAATTCACAAAAACAAAACAGCAGACTAGATCTAGATTCCAGATCTAGCCATCACTATCATGACTGGGATTGAGTTTTAGTGGGGAGTTGAGAGTTGAGGAAAAAACCTGTGTCAAGCACAAATACTACGAACATAGCAACGCTGAAAATATGAACGAAAGGCAGAAGCGCAACACACATATCTTCAGAGCAAAGAAACTTACTTGGGCTTGTATTCTACCGTCTTCGGTTACAATCCAATGAGTCGATCCGTTAGTTATTGTACATTTCTGTAGTACAAGACTGACAAGAACGACCAATGTTATGGTCGACGCCATGTTGCGTCCACTATTGATATTGAATATTCATGAGTTCAACGATCAGCAATAAGTTCCGGTGATGGGTGACGACTTGACGCTGTTCTCAGGGCGCACCAATGAGTTCGAGCCAAGTCATTGCTCGATCAATTTTTAATTTATAAAATTATCGGAGAGACAGATCTAGATCAAGAGAGAAATGAGATGAACGTTTGTCGGAAGGAAGGAAACACATACACGCATGCGCTTGAACACAAGCGAATTCAAAAGGGGGAAGAAAAAAATAATAATTAATATAACAATGAGGAAATGTTTTAGACATATATACATGTATTTTAACGAAAAACAATCGTGTAGGCTAGGTTGGCTTCGCAGGAGCATGTAGGATAGCCTATATGGTGCACCTCCCATTACACCTTTACCCGTTTTGTGCTCCTTTTATTTTATTGCTTTAGAATCATAAATGTTTATATATATATATATATATATATATATATATATATATATATATATATATATATATATATATATATGTATATATATTGGGATTCAGTGACGCCAAAAGCTTTCAATGAAATTATTTTCATCGATCCCTCTTCTCGAATCCTCGTCGCCCTCCCCTCAAAATGAAATTTAAAGTCAATAAACAATACATTTCTGCCTCTAGCCTTCTCTAATTTCAAGGTTTCTTAAATTGCTGTGTTTCAATAAATCGATAGGTTTTGCATTGATATCCACTCTGCTTTAATTCAGCCATTTCACTGCACAGGTACAGCAATAGATATAGCGTGCCTGCGGCATTATTATATCAGAATTTTATGTACTGACATCAGTGCGGTTAGATATTCTCATATCAGATGATGATGCTCCTAAGGAAGCCTACATAATATGGCGAAACGTCGAGCCGATTCAATCAAAACTAATTTTAAATGTTTTATATAATTTATATTTGTGTCTGTAAATCAAGCAAGACGTACTCTCCCTCCTACTCTGCTTTTTAAACAATGATGATGCCCTTTCGACTCAAGACCTAAACATTGGCAACACCCTATGAAACATTACAGCAACTGCAGCAAACCTCTAGACCTAGACTATACATGGCATTGGACAGTTAAGGGTGAAAGCCCAGCTGTTGCTGGATCGATAAGATTTGATGGTGATGATGATGATGATGATGATGATGATGATGATGATGATGATGATGATGATGGTAAAAGTCTTTTCTTATTCATCATACATTTGTTGAAACTTTCGTTTAAGTCTTTTCTTCTTTCTTTTTTTTAATTCTTCTACAATGATGGCATGTGACAGGGATGATTTGGAACATCTGATGAAATATAAACAACAGTAGGGCGAGAATACATAGCGGTATTTTTTTTCTGCTGTTAATGTAAAACAATTCTGCTGCTGGTGGTTCTGATGATGATGGTGGAGATTATTATGATGATGATCTTCTCAGATGTTTATAACGTGAGGAAAACAAGGATGAGAGGCTATAATTTATTTTATATTCGGTTATAGCACACTTTTGAACCTGTCGAAATCAATTTTGTACGGAATTCTATTTTTCGGTTTTAATCGGCCACGAAGTCCAACCAATCGTTATTTAGTTGACAAACGCAGGGCGGGCCCGTTGAAAAAATGGCCGCTGAATGTAAACAATAACAAAGTGCTGTCGGTTGTGGCGGACAGTGTCACACGAAAAAATACCAGCTTTTCTCTCGAACATGCATTTTATTGCATTTTAGTCATAGATGAGAACTTTGCATAGACGTTTAAACGTCTAACAATAAGGTGCTCTATTATACTGGCGTAAGTTTGAAAAAATAATTTCGTGATTGTGAGTGTCCCGCCTTCACACGTTTTGACATTTTCTATTTTCGGAAGGACCCGTAACGAACGACCAACCCCTTCACTTCAAACACAATAAAGAAGAGGCCTAACCCTAACCCAAACCCAAACCCTAACCCTAACCCTACCCCTAGATCTACCCCTACTCCTAGCCCTCAATTCTAAGAAAGTGGCTATTCTCACCCGCCCGGAAGTTCTAGCAAGATCTACTCCTCCCCTCTTCTCTCAGTCTCTCTCTCTCTCTGTCTCTTTCTGAATACTGTCTATCGGTGAGGACGATCAAATTGACCAAAACAAAGTTAAAAAATGATGTTAAAACACAAAAGTAAATTAATTTGGTTGTCTACAAAGATGCTATGGCTATTTAACTTTTCGAATCGAGCCGAACTACGCGGGTCGCCATTTTGTTTTGTTCTCTCTCTTTCTCTCTCTCACTCTCTCTCTCCACTGCCCACAGACAAAATTGTACGCTTTTAGTAGGCTACAAGTACAGTTGTAATGGAACGTTTGTTCACAGCACAGAATTCTACAATTTTTCTGTTATCACAGTGTAGAATTCTGTGGTTTAGGGTGAACGCAAAATTTGTTGGCATAGATCTAGGATATAAGTTAACGGTGAACGCGCACCGGATGAGAATAGCCAAAAGACTCGCCTGCACTATTCTCATCCCGGGTGAGAATAGAGGTGGCCCAATTCTAATCTGTCTTATAGTGGTCGCTCGTTACGGAAGTCTTCCCCTATTTTCTTTCCTAAATTTTCTTTTTGGTGACATGTTGAATGTTGCTTTTTAAAAAAACCCGAAGGGTTACACACTTTGGGCATTCCGGCCTTGACATCACTACAATTAAATGTGTAAAGTAAAAAGAAAGTATGACTTGAAAAGTGGAATTGTAAAAAAAGCAATTCCTAGTTCTAAGACGTCTAGTCTAAGTCTAATGAAATGATGATACAGTGGAGTGGAGTCCACTTATAACGATTCCTGAAACAACGAGAAGTCTGTTATAAAGACAGTATTCTAAAACCCCGTTTTTTCTCCTTCTTTATCTTTGTAAATAAAATACTGCTATTGCGCAATCAGAGAGTCACGCGAGTCGGTTTTAACGGAATATAGATCTAGCTGCTGCTGTGCACAGCGCGCAGACCAATTACAGTTCAGATATATTATAAAACCTTGCCAGTTGAGAAAGTTGTTGGTGATCCAGAGAAACAAAGAATGGGAGAGCCCACGCGAACCAACAATGAAGGCCGGAGTGAATGAGTGTGGAGGGTGTGGCATGCGCAGACGAGCAGAACGCATCGCGTGATAGTTGATAGGCCAGCGCAGTCTAGATTATCTAGGCATACCGTGCCTCTCACTTCTCTGGTGCGGGACAGAGAGGTCACAATGCTGTGATTTGTGATAGATGGAGTGAATGTGTGACGTGCACTAGCAGACGCAACGCACCACAGGGTGTGGTGGGGTGGGGGACAACACAGCGGGCGAGTTAGCCTAGAGCCAGGGCCCTTTCCTGCTGATCGCCAACGCCGAGCTGTCAACATTGCTAGTGCTAGAGAAAGAAACCTAATTCGATTTTTGATCAAGTAAGACCTAGATGTAGAGATCATGTTGAATTAATCATCATCAGGGGAAATACAAAAAGGAATAAACAGAACGCCAAACTCATAGATTAGGCCTATTTTACTATTTCCCTTGAATGTATTACTGGATCCCTTGTAACGAGAATCCTGCTATAACGGACATTTCGCACTGGTCCCCTACCTCTCATTATAACAGGATTCTACTGTAATAAAGAAGACCTTGTCGCCCCTGTATCCTGTGTGTCAGTGTCACTGTCAGTTGAGTGTCACTGACGTCACTGACACTGTGTGTGTGTGG